>NC_045559.1:26883392-27183687 GCF_009819795.1 Aythya fuligula | reverse complement strand
GGCTTAGTGTTTTCATTAAAAAAAAAAAAAAAAAAAAAAAAAAAAAAAAAAAAAGGCTTCTAGTCCTTACAGAGTAGAAGGCAGTATGCCCAAGATTACCCTTATAGCTGCATGAGCGAGAGACATGGATCTCCTGGAGCAAGCCCACTGAAGGGCTACTAAAATTGTTCAGCCTGGAGAAACCTCAGGGGGAATCTGATCAATGTGTATATATGTTTCTGAAGGGAGGGTGTCAAGAGGATGGGGCCAGATTCATCTCAATGGTACCCAGTGACAAGACAAGAGGCAACAGGCACAAAATGCAACATAGTAAGTTCCATCTGAATATGTGGAAGGATTTCTTTACTGTGAGGGTGACAGAGCACTGGCATAGGTTGCCCAGAGAGGTCATGGAGTCTCCTTCCCTGGAGATATTCGAAAGCCTTCTGAACACAGTCCTAGATAATGTGCAGTAGGAACCCTGCTTAAGCAGGAAGGTTTCACTAGATATCTCCAGAGGTCCCTTCCAGCCTCGACCATTTTGTGATTCTGTGATTGTGTGAATGAAAAAAGCCTGGCCTTATATTTATTTGTTACTTATATCCTGTGATTTTTAAGCCTACTTCATGAACCTGTATCCCTTATAGATAATTTTGAACTCTTGGACATCACAATTCTGGATATGACCATTCTTTTGCTGATTTTAATAACCTATAATAATTTACAGCATAACAAGTTCTACTGCAATTTATCATAACTGTTGTGGTAATGGTGCACAAAAACCTGTATGTATGTGTTCAGTTTTGTATATATGGTTATATAAAATGCAAGACCAGAAGACTTGGGTGTCTGTGGGCTTATATGAACATACATATAGAGAGAAAGTGAGCGTCTAAGGGAAAAAAAATTGTTTTCCAGTAACAGTGATCATGACTGGGGCTTCCTGACTCATAATCACAGAACAGCTACGGAGTACATCAGTAAGCCTCCAGGAGTGTGCTGTTGAGTGAGGGAAGTAATATGGAAAATCCCCAAAGACTGAAAAGTAGTACTTTCACTGATCTACCTTTGTAGTAGGATACCTGAAAAAAAAAAATATTATTCAGAGATGACTTTCAAAAAGTACAGTGGACCATTCTAACATGTCTCAATGACATCTTTAATTTAATTGCACTAATAAGAACAAAATACTGTGTCATCATTAAAAATTCTTAAATTATGATGCCAGCAGGATCACTGTACTGATGCAGCTATTACAGAAGCCCCCATGATAGTCCCTCTGGAAAATTTGGCCTACTTCAGGGAAATGCCGGCAAGATCAAGCATTATGGCTACAACAATTTGGGTGCAGCCAGCTGCCAACTCTATCAGCTTTGGCCACTGACACTTCTTTAAGCCAGTTGCATATCAGTTGTACACTCCAATCATACATTACACTTTATGACATCTCCTTCCTGCTTGGGTTATTTAATCCAATCTGGTCCTATTGCACTTGTCCCACTTACTGCTTTCCTCTCCTTCTAGGTCACATTACCCATGCGTTGCAGCTTTGTGTTGCATCTAACTCTTCCTTCTTTGGTCAGGAACATGGTCAGGCATTCCAGCTAATTTTTCCTCATATTTGCCTGCTGTAACAAAGATATTTCACTCATACAGTACACACTAGCTGTCACTAGTATCCAGCACTCTATCTCTCTATGGAGGACATGTCACCCATGATAGCTAAGCTAGCTGTCATTCATGCACAGCACTTCCAACCTTATATCTAGGGCATGTCACTCATACACTTCAGCTGTCCCTTACACCAGATGTCCTTTAAATCTAGCACACCATTTTTCTATCTGCTACATGTTTGTGTTCATTACAGCTGTCCCTTTTCCCTATCACTTTCCTATCCTGTTTAGTAAATGTCATTCAATCGTTCACTCCATCTCTCTTCTTGACTAAGAAATCCCTTTTCAGTCCATACACTAGCTCCTTTAAAACCTCAATTTTACTTGTACATTATGGCTGCCTGTTGCACGTAGCAGTTTTGAGGTAGATTTGCAAGAGCATTATAGAGGCCTTAATGAGTCTCTGAGCATGTAGTTTAATACTTATTCATAATTAGCATTGAAAAATCCCTGAATTTAGCTGGTGTCTATGACAGAATAAGTCTATTCCAGTGAAGTCCTTTAGGTGTCTAAGTTTTGATAGGTGTGTAAGAGCAAAACAGCTCTTGCCTAGGCAGTGCTGAATTTCCTGAAGCTCCAGTTCATGATAAGGTTCACAAGAGATTCACAAGTAATACATTCCTACACCTTTTTTACTTGACACATCCATCACAATAACCATTTTCAGAGCATGCCTATGTGACAAAAGACAGGGAGATTATCTTTCCCCTTCAATGAGAGACTGGAAAGTATTGATTTAAATCAGGCATACATTTAAATTCTTCTTCCTTCTCCACCTTCGTCAACCCATGATTTAACATGAGGTCTTTCCTGCAGCAGAAGAGCACCCTAACCCAGGGATGATATAGTTTTTTTAATAATAGTCTCTCTGCTTTTACACACTCCTCCTCCCCCCCCCCCCCCCCCCCCCCATATTTTTAATAGAACAGAACATGTGCAATGATAGGGTGAGATGTGAACTTCTGACTTGCAGATAGCCTTGTGGTTATATCTTTCATGAAGAATGTAAGCTCACATGAAGTGAAGTTTTGAGAACGGTTCTTTTGGCTGAATGCCGTCATCATTGAGTAATACTAGACTGTGTACTGATATTTCATTTACGTTCATTTATCTCTTTGTGAAAAATAAATTATATCATTTAAATGATTTCACTTCACTGCAGGAGACAGTTCACAGCTAAGAAAGTTGTGAGGAAACAGACATCTTATAAAAAGGGAAAATCCCTTCTGCACCACTACTCTTCTCACTGTTTCCTACTGCCTAGCTTCTTGTTCACTTTCCTTCCATTGGCACAGAACATGGCTTGAGGAAGAAGGCGAGAGAATGAGCTGGAAGTTTGCTTGAAAATTAGATGTCACAGTGTTAAATCTTTCTTGAGAATTTAACCTTTCATTTGTGGTGCAAAATGCGTAGAACCATGGCACCTGGAAGTGAAGAATTATGGTTTAATATATCATAATTTCAAATAACTTCAGTTTCCATGATGATGATCCTTTGAAACATAAGCCGTATGTTTCTTTGCCCACAGCTCCTCATTTGACCTATGGCTGTGCTTGAGGTCTTCCGTTCTCTAAACTGGAACTTCATTTATGTCTGGTTTCTCTTTGCTGATCTGCTGTCAAATTTTTCAATCTGACTTCTGCCACTTTTTCTCACCTCTGTCAAACAAGGGGACTAGTCTTGTAGGCTAAATAAGTTCTCTTTTGTAGTTTCCATTCCCACTCTACATTTCTAATAACAGCTGTTGCTTGATCCTTTTATAAGGCTTCAGTCCAAGAATGCTGTTGACTTCTTAAGAGTTCAGCCTCCTGTCTGGTTTTCCTCTTTTTGTACCGATGGAGTTGTCATTTCTGTTCTTGCTTTATTGGTGTCTCAGTAATTCTTTTTCACCTACCTCCTGACAAAGCCCTCCTCTTCCTTCAGTGCTTCCCAGTTCAACTGCAACTTCAGAGACCACTGCTCTGACCACCTTTTCATGCTGCACAGTGTCATGAATCTTCTGATCAGACTTAGCAGCCCGACTATGAATTCATCCTCCCTTCTTGTTACTCCAATATTTTCCTTCACAGGAAAGTAGTACTTCTCCAGTGGTATTCAATAACTTCTCTGCAATCTCAGTTTCATCTTTTTTGACTCATTTCTTATTCATATTCTCAATTCCTATATCTTTCCACATCTTTTCATGTTATTTTACCAATTCCTCCGAAATAAAATTGCCAAGGTATGACTTGGCCTTCTATTCACTACTTAAACTGGCTTCCTCTTCTTTCCGTAATTCTCTTTACCAGTCACAAATGTTTTAATTGATTCTACCCCTTTAATTGTATCATTTACCCCAGAAATCCTTTCTTTTTCACTTTCTTTATTGCATACACACCTATTCTTATACCTTCATGTTTGTAACTGCTTCATCTTCCATTCCTGGAGCCCATTTGTTTTTCCTTGTGTGATCCTTTCTCTCCTAAGCTTACTAACTGGTCTAAGATCCTCTCCTACATTCTGCTCTTTCACTATATGCAATTCAACAATTCTATTTTTAATTCCTTAAGTCCACCAAGATACTTGATCAAAATCTCATTCATAAGGTCTTGTTTTCCCTGTTTTATTCAAACGTCTCCTCTCATCTCTTTTCTTCAAGGTATCTAACTTCTATAAATCTTCTTAATATATATATATGTATGTTCATTCTTCATTGGAATATGGTGCATAAGTTACATGGTTTTGATAGAGGGTACTGCAGAGTGACCAGTGTGAGAGAAGGCCATGAATTGCTCTTTACCATCCATATATGCATCCAGATAGCACTAAAACAAGTTTGAGCATACCTTCATGTACCAAAAATTCAGCCAGTCATGGGAGCACATAGTGCCTCTGCAAAAACGTATTTAAGGAATAGTGGCAATTGTGGGGAAGAAGAAACAGAGATGTGGAAAAAGACATTGCTGGAGACACAGCTCAAGGCACACTCTTGGAAAGAGGACCTCTGTGCCAGAAGAGGTCAACTCTTATGGACTGTGGCCATGGACAACCTATGCTGGAGCAGAGCAACATCAGTAAGAATCAAGGAGCTGCTAAAAACAACCATAACACACTGACCCCAACCTTCTGTTTCCCTCAACACCTCACCTCACTGTGAGATATAGACTGGATGTAACCCATACAGAAAATAAGAAGAGTTGAGTCTAGCAAGGGAGGAGTAGAAGTTTTTGACAGAAGTTAAGCCTCCTGAAAAGGGAGGGAAGGTCTTGTGTCAGGTGTTTCTTTCTGTGTTAAAGTGTTTCTGTTTGTCTTCTGTGTTTTTTTTGTTGTTGTTTTTCCCCATCAATATCAAAATCAGGAATCCAAAATTTGTGATAATTGTCAATAAATTAAATTGTTTAAAATTTCCACAGTCAATAAGAATGTTTTGCCTGTAACAAATGGTAATGACATGTTTCTGTGACAAAGACAGGTCCACAATATAAAAGAGAATGAAGGTCATCCTTCCTCTTTTTAAAGGGAAGTATCCTTCTAAATGGAATATGTGGTCAATCTGTAAGAAGTAACCAAAGCATTTAGTACAGCCAAGTACTAAAAGCCCCTGGGACTTTTACAATTGCAAAACATACTTGTAAACTAATTGTTAAAAAAAAAAAAAAAAAAAAAAAAAAAAAAAAAGTATATGCACTGATAGATACTAAAAAACCTGTATCAGTGGAAAGGCATTTTGTGAAATGTTCTGTTAAATATAGGTGCCTATGTTCTTCCTGAAATGAAATGTTTCCCTGATTACTTCATGAATCTGAACCTTTCTTAATGTCATCTAATGATATCTATAGAAGTGTAACCCATACGAAGGTGATGATCTTTCTTGTTACCAAAACTACTTTAGAGGGTTTGAGTTTAGATTGCTAGTCCTCAGCTCTGATTTTTCCAAGATGATTTTTCCTGCCATACAGAAGCTGGTGCCTGTCCTAGTGAGGCTTTATTTTGACATCTGAAGTAGTGAAAAATCTTTACATTTGCTTACTGCTTGTAGCTGAATGTGTCTCTTCATGAATAAACTTTCACTTACAACATAGCAAAAAAAAATTATACTACATAAATTGCTTCAAGATTTTCCAGTGAAAGCACTTGCTGTGTAATCAGGTTCCAAAAATTCCTCAGTGAACACCTAAAAATTGTTTGGTGTCATACCTCTTAACATCCTCATAAATGGATAACATCAGAATTATTTCACTGACTGTGTTTATAGAGAATAAGGTCATCTACACCTGGGGCGGGCTCTCAGAGGTGCTGACAACACTACTGAAGCTGATTGCCTTAAAAGCAAATACACATGGTTTTAGTTTATGTCTGCCTCTAACTTACTAAACATATTTATAGGCTCTGCCTTGCAACCTGCTGTGTGAATACAATTGTATCCATGTGTGGACTGTGGCAAAGAAGAGAAGACAGATGATCTTCCTTATATGGACTTTTCCCAAATATGCATTAAGCATTTAGACATGAAAAACCATCGTCCCCATGTCTGTCTTTTCCTTACACTGAAGGTCTGTCGTCTGCTCTTGATCTGCAGGGTTTATGATCTTTGGCTGGTTGTCCCTAGCAGGGAGGAACATGGATGTCTCACAGTGATCTTTGTGGTATTCCTTCACTGATCACTTTTATCACCACCAGAGAAGACTAGCTTCCTAGTGCACACTCCCCGTTGACTGAAACCAGAAGTGAACTCCACTTATGTCAGGAGATGTTAAGACAGTCCTTGTCAACAACTCAAAAGGCTTGGTCATTATCCTAGAGTTTCAGCCTTGGTTCGGTAAGGGTTTTTTGTTTGTTTGTTTGTTTGTTTTTCTCTCCCCTGAAAGGACATAGCATGGCCATAAAAGCTTCCCTACCTGGTACCTCCAACAAATTTGCAAATTGCCCAAATGTCATCTTTTGGATTTAACTTGAATCTGTCAGGAATTTCCTTGTCTGGATTTGCATTGCACCAAGCACAACAAGGCTCCTGTCCTGCCTGGGGCTAAAATCAGTCATAAGCTTTATTAATATTAATAAAAAATATGTAGATTCTAATTGTAGGGTCAGGACTTGACCCTGCAAGTTCCAATTCACTGACTTCTCTACCTTTGATAACAGTCTCTCTGAATTGTGTCCTGTAATAATTTCTTTGCTTCCTAAATAGTTTTAGACAAAATTAAGATGGATCTGGACGTTTAGAAATGGCTCACCTGAATATTTTAAGGAACTAACTGAAAGACTTTTTGAACTTTTGCAGATAATGTTAATCAAACTAGGGATTCAGAGGCTAAAAATAACCATACTTGGCAGGAAGGAAGAACTGGGAAAATTCTGGCCTATTGATTTTACATGGATCCTAGGCATAATATTCAGGTATACAGGGGAATCAATGTGCAAATATCTAGGGAAAAATCAATTAATAATTAAAAGAAAGCTTATTAAAAATGATCAATGTTTTAAAAAAATCTAATCACTTCCTATGTTGTAATTATTGTCCCATATCTCACCATTTATCCACGCAGATGGAGTCTTTGGTCCATATGGAATGGCTCTGCAGTCCAAGGAGTTCTGCATGAACACAGGGTTCAGTCCACATGGAACAAATCATAGGAATGAAGCCTGCATAGATAGGATGGAGTAGCATGGATAATGGACTGGAATAAGACATTACACAAAGTGCTACCTAATACAGATTTACTGACTTAGAGATAAATACTCATTAAAAGTGATAGATTTCAAATAGGTTGACAAAAGAGAGAAGAAAGTAATTACTAGGGTAAGGCTTCTCAGGGGAGAGCATTATCTAGCAGTGCCAGGCAGCATCACTATGGTCACTACTGGAATCCATCTTATTTCTAATGACAACTTTGTTATCTCAGCCATGGAAGCTAGAGAATATTCACTAATTGTGCTTGGGCACCAAAGGCAAACTTTTGAAGGGATTAAACAGAGTGGTGTTGCCCATTATGCAGACCAATAGATATTTTCAAAGTTAAAAGGCAGCATGCATGAGGTAGACCTTCCACCTCACCACCACAGGTGCAGTACCAAAGAACTAATAAACACATTTCTTCCAGGGGGATTTTCAAAGTATTGATTCTGTGTTTATGTTTACGTGTTCCACCGAAATATTGATGCTGGTTAACAATTTGCTTGAACTTCTATTTCAGTTTGAAATCCAGGAAAACCACGAGCGGAAATTTTCAAACTATAAGGAAGAGTGTCCTGATATCTGCTCCAATCCTGCTTACAATTTGCTATCTGCCAGATTCCCAAGGAAAGTGCTAGATGCGGGTGTACAGATGTGTGTAGCAGTACAACATGTATTCATAAGGAATTATTGGCTCATGTCAATAAAACCCAAGTGTGACAAGTATCAGGCTTCTGAAACATGTAGATCAAAAAAACAGGTAAGTACCTTAAGTGCAATTTATAAAGAATTAAACATTTAAGTTCAAAGTGAGAACTATTAAAAATCTTGTTAAAAATTGGTACTTCTGAAAATGATTAGACCATAATGTGTTAGTCAGAAAAATTATGTTTGTTCCTTACAATTATAATTGTCCATGTGCAGAACTATGACCAACTTGGGTGGACTTAGGAATATTGGTCCACAGTGCTGATCTAAATGAAAAATTAATGAATTAATCATAAATCTGAGCCTGCCAAACTCACTGTCTTGGCCCAAATCAGAACAGCATTATACACATGAAAATATTTGAGCATAACAAAATACAAAGTGACAATAGATGCTTTCTCTGAAAATGTACAGAGCTTGATCGACAAAGCTCCAGATATCCCATAGGTGCATGTGCAGGAAGACACTTCTTAACGTAGGCAAACATACAGAATGCTGAACGAACAGATAGAGGAGTCCCATGGGGACCATTCAGTACTGTTTTTATGTTTGGAAAGTACCCAAATGCCATTGCAGATGTCACTCTTCGGTGTCTTTCTGTTTAGCACTTGGAGTTAAATCCTCATAGGAGACTGACTTTACACATCACAGCTTTTAGTCTTTGAAGTACTCTGTCGCATATACCAAAATACTGGTCTCCAAAGCAAGGATCCAGAACTTAAATGCAGACTGGTGCTGATATCACAGTAGACTGCATGCTAGATAGAAAGATACTTTCACTTAAAATGAAATGGAAAATGGATTGCCAGAATTTAAGTTCTACTAAGCATACCCAGCAGCCAGTAACTTGCGTCCCTAAAGAAATTTACAGGTGATAACCTCAGCAACTAGAGCTTCACCCGTGAAACCCTAGTAAGCAATATGAGAATCTAACTTGGGCATAGGAACCTACAGTGTCAATACCAGTGTCCTTCCATGAATCTATGTTTGAGTCCCTGAAAAAGTATTGGCTTAGGTCAAAACACATCTCTTGAGTTATTTTCATTGGCTGTTCTTGCTAAGAACCCACCATGCCAATTTTCAGCAATCTTATTTCCAATGCAATGCAGAGTTTGGCTATTTCACTTACAGCTGCAATTTCCATCATGCAAAAAGCTGTTTCCACATCAAAGCAGAAGGGACTGTATCTACTTGCAATCAGGGTTTAAATTATATATAGCACACCCAAAGGTGGAAACTACAGGCAAGAGGTGAGTAAGAGGATGAAAATAGCAAAAGTATCCAGCTTCTTTACATAGCAAATACCTCTTCGATTTCAGTGAACACTTCTAATGTTAACTAGTGTGGAGCAATGAGTGGGGCAGGAACTGGGGATTTGGAACAGACATGATACCAAACAGGAGCAAATCACTGAAGTCTGTTCCAAATGTCAGTACAATACAGAAAATACAAGGCCAATATTTTTGAAACTAAGTTTCATTTGACACAAAAGTTAATACAGTTACCAATCAAAGGAGAATACAAAAAAAGTAGACAACAGCTACCTGGAAAGTAGCAAACCCAAGAAAGAATGAGGGTGGCAAATGCACATAGCAAGCAGCACAAGAATTAAAAATGGGTTGACTGCAAATGGATGTGTCTTATGGTTGACTGATAGATAATTTTTGACCAAATTGTACTAAGATTGCAGCATGAACTCCTGTCTTATTAAACCACAGAGAATCCACAGGGTGAACTGACATTAGTAAGTGTTGGAAAAACTTTATTTATGGGTTTTAACTTATCAAATACTAGTGACTTTGTGTGAGAAGCTATTAGTGCTATGTTCTCTGCTGTTTAACAAAACTGTGGTCTTTGACTGTAAAGCTCTCTTTGTGAAGACAGTTTTAGAAATTCTGTCCATCCCTGTCCATCTTTTATATCCAATCACTCTTTTTCATCAATCATATAGAAATCACATACTTCATGATTCAACTCTTTTCTCAAATGTGGCTGAAGCTGAAATTGCCAGCCGATTAGAGAATTGCTAGAGAGGAGCAGACAAGAAGTGCAGATATGTGGAACCTAATGGGATAACATCCATTTCTTAGAAATTCTGGCTAAAAATACTAGATTCAAATTACCATTATCTGTGAACAGATTTACCTGTTTGTAACTTTCTGTACACCACTTACAGATTGGAAAGGGAATTGTATTTTTTTTCCCCATTCTCTGTGGTCTTTCAGATAAATAGAGAGGTAGTTAGCTAAAATTTAAAACTACTTGGAGTAAATAAAGGAGGAAGTTTCACAGAAAAACAAAAAATCATGCAGAAGAAAACAAATCTACATGTGAAATACAAATGTTGCAAACAATGACAAGGAGAGCTTTACACTGTAGAAAAAGATGTAGTAAAAGAGACAAGGAGTCTACATTTATATAATTGAGAATAGGGAAGATTAGTGGAGGGCATAACAGTCTACAAATATCTTCAAAGAAATATTATAAAGTATGGATGTAGCTGCACTCACAGCTTAAAGAAGCGTAGAGGAAAAATTACATGAAAATAAGGCAGGAAATATCTAGCTGAATATTAGAAAAGGGCTGTAATCTGCAAAAGAAACAGTGGCATCAAAAATAAATTAAAGATGACCAGTGTTTGAGATTCTATAAATAGAAATATTGTCTACTTCATGAGAAAGAAGACAAAATAATTTCATATATAAAAAAAACCTGTGAAATAGGAGCAAGGTGGGAGGCAATAGCGTAAGCAATGAGAGTTAGTGTTTTTTGACGTATCTAACATTAAAGTTAAAAATCCATATCAAGCTTGGAAGTCTGTTTAGAAAGGTTAAGTCTGAGATAGATACATGTATGAATTGTTCACAAGAAATTCATTAGGTTTAGAACTAACAATGTATCGTTGCCATGACATAAGCAAGTTAAATCCTTTCACTTTCAAGAGAACCTGCCTAAGAAAAGCATTACCACTGCAGTTAACTAAGCATAGAAGTGGGAACACTGGGTTATGAAATCTGTTCCCTCAACTCTTATGGAAGAAAGGGAGAGAGGGAAAAAAATAGGTTTTTTAAATGTAAACAGTAACAGTTCTTTTTGAATAAAGAAAATACCTGTAAGTGAATTTTGTTAGCAGCCTGACAATGTCAGAGAATATTAATAGAGATGGATTAGGCTCAAAAAGACACTTTTGGCAGATCTATGCACTCACATGTGTAGGACTCAAATGCACATACTCTGAGATGATGGGGAAGAAGTAAACTGTAATTTACAAACCATTAATTTCATGCATCATTAGATGTATAACTCTAAATTAGGAGTCTGAAGAACTCCTAATAGACAACAGGAAGAAAAAAAAAAAAAAGACAAAACAAAACAAACAAAAAATAACTAATACTTTCTTATTGTAAATACCTATTTAGATTGAGAACACATGAAGATTGAACAGCAACAGAGTAGGTATTTTATAAGTTTTACTTCAGACTTGATGCAGTCTGGTCCCTTTTCTGCATCTTGAAGCTTATTTTCACAATTAATTTTGTTCACATGCCTCCGTCTGGTTTATATAAACATTTGATTTCTTCTATTTGGATAGGTGCCTCATTATTTTGTAATCTAAGATCCACTGATATTTAGGTATTGTTATAAAAATGTTCTTCCTAAAATTGGATGGAAAACATTTCTATTTGAATAGTATTTCTTTTCCAGAGCTGGTTTGACCTGAAAAGATTTCTGCCCCATCTCTGAAAAAGCATGCTATGTGACAGTCATGCATGCAGATGCACATATGCAACATTCATTTCCATGTATATTCTCATTCCTTGATAAGCCTGTGGCAAGTATGTCTCCTGTCAACTTATTAGCAAATACACTATAGTGATGTCAGGAGTCTCAAGCTTGTTGTTGATAGTAGCAAAAACAAAAAGATATGATCATGGCAGTTGGTAGCCCATGATTTGGAAAGACTACACTTTAAACGATTAAGCTACATATCTCACTGAATAAGTATGGAGAATTTCTGTCTCTGGCTGAATCAGTTTGCATGGTTTTAAGCTGAAAGTTGAAAGAATAGAAGGACTGGCCTACTAACAGGCTTCTGAAATTACAGATTGAATAAAAAAGACCTGTATTTTAACATAAAAGGTACTTGAGGAGTTTTTCTCTGAGAAAAACTTCTCCGAGAAGCTTGGGGAAATCAAAAATACCTTCTTTATTCTTGGGAAAATCTGGTAATATCTTTGAACATTTATTTCACTGTAGCAGTCCCACAGAACAAGCAGAAAGAGATACCATCTGGGTTTCATTTACAGCTGTGCTGCTGACTTGCTTTGACACCTTGAACAAGGCATTTAGCATCACTATGGCTCAGCTGTAAATAATAATTAATTACAGCTGTGCCCAAAAGCTCCAGTCAGGATGAGGCCCAAACATGCCTTCTACTGTACAAAGCAGGTCTGACAGTGCCCCTGCCCTGAAGAATCTAATTTAAAACAAGACACAACAAGCAATTCTGACACAAAAAGAAAGAAGGGAATAGACAAGAAAGAGGAGAGTAATGATAATAAGATAATGAGGTTACTTAGGGAGCCATTACACGTTCCAAAGCATTAATTAATTGATTAATTAATTAAAATTAGCTCTCCCTAACTGCACCGCAAACTCGCCACCACTGATCTTGTGTAGATGCCATTGCTGAAGAAAATCCTGAAGAGGGACATAAAGGAGAGTAGAGATCAAGGCCTTTGGGTTAGGTCTGACAGGTTAATCTATATATCAGAGTAATACAGAAAGAAGGGCAGAGATTATGAATAGAAATTCAAGCCTGACATCTCTAAGGATAAGAACTAATGTATAGGTAATCATGTAGAATGGGATTATAGTTTTCACTAATTTTTTCAAACGTATAAATAAAAAGCATGTTACTAACATGCATTTTCTTCATAATTTTATTGAAAATGTCGTAACTGAACAGTAATGATACCTGTCAGATTTAACTTTTTTTATTTCACTCCTTGAATTGTGTGATTTTCCCTTCCTCACATAGTTGATAGCAAGGAATTGAGGATGTTGAAAAAATAACCAGCAGGTCACTGACAACTTCTGCCTTTCACATATCATTGCCATCTTTCCTCTTGTAAATAAAATGAAAACCAAGGATTTTGCCATCAAAAAGAATTTATCTTTTTCTCTTCCGTTTCTTGGTGCCACCTGCACAGCCAGAACAGCCTCTTCTCCTCTTCGTAATCAGCTCCTAACCCACAGAAACAGGCATGTTTTCCTCCTGTTCTAGTGGCCTATTTAGAACACCTTTTTCTTCTTCTGAATTAATCTGATTTTTATCATTTTCCATCTTTCCCCTGTTTTTAATGGTTTTTGCTCTCTAAATTTTTGTTTGTTTGTTTTGTCTCTCTCTTAGTTAGGTTTGAGATTGGAAAGATACCTACTCTGCACAGGCAAAACTTCATTAAAATAATGTCCATAGAGGGGACCAGTATAGCATGTGGATGGGAAGACCACAGAAGGAATCCAGGTATATTGCAGTGCTGATTTGTTATAGGCAACTGGAGCAGCAAGGAGTGGAATAGGAACATCAATATGAAAAGGAAAGGGCTTTCTCCCATCATTAGTTGCAAAAAAAAAAAGAGAGAAGTTTTTGCTCCACATGTGGAACTAATCTGCTAGTTCTTTGCTTAACACAAAGAGTAAACTCTGACAATAGTCTGTAGAAGTGTAGACAATTGACAAGGCTTGAAAAAAATATTTTTTCCTACAAATTTATTTCTATTTGTATTTATTTGAGATTTTTATGCAATAAAAAGAGAGAGAGAGAGTTTCTAAAAACATTCACAAGTCACAGACAGACCAGCCAACAATGTGTAGATGAAATCCAAAGCTGAGTGCTAATCTCCTTGATTTCAACTGCAGGCTGATTCAGTTTCTACTCCTTCGAAACCTCATCTTGTATGCAGTCATTCAGTGGCAATTTCAAAACTGAATAGGTTTAGTGAAACAAAATTTATTTTTGATTAAGCAGATTTTTTTAATGCAGGAAAAGATCATGTTTCAATCTGTTATAATAGCTTGTATCTCTGCTCACCTAGAGTCAATGGCTTAAAATTCCACTGAGTCCATTGTGACAAGATTTCAACCTAGGAATCTAGCTCAGTTTGTTAGCAGTTAGAAAAAATGAAGGTTTGAAACATCTCAAAGGATCTACTGGATGAAATCCCTTGATAGAGAATCAGCCCACAAACAGGCAGAAATATAACTTTCCATAATTTGCTAATGATGGCATCAGATTTTTTACTCCCTACACAAAATTTTTAAATATCAACTTAAGATCTGCTCTTAAAAGCTTCCTATTCTGGCTGTTATGCTTTCCTTCAGGGTGTTACAATTACATGGAGAAGAGGGGAATGAAAAACGAATGATTCTTGTAATCTGGGGAAATCAAAACTTTAGGTAAATTTTAATTATGTAAGAAACTGATGTTTTTCTGAAAAAAAGTGGAAGACCATAAATAAACATTTTGTGGGATCTCATCATACTGCAGCTAATGGGAAATATTGTAAAAAGATATCAGTGTTAAAAAACAAAACAGCTCCAGTTGCAAAGAAACGTCTTCATTATGCTTTACACACAGTTTTGCCATATTGCCTAGCTTAACTAGAGCATAACTCTAGTTTCTGCTCATTGGTTTAGTGAGTACCATAAAATGAAGTTTATTTAATTTGCTAGAATAAGGAAAGCAGGGTAAAGTTAATTAAAAGTTAGTTACAACATAATGAATCATTCACACTCACTGTGCCAGTGTTGCCCAATGATTACTGATGTCATCATGAACACTTTTACCCTTTCCATTTTTGTTGTTGGTATTTTTTTTCTCTCCAGCAGTTAAGGATATCTCACACAAGCCTTTTTTGGTTCTACTGTTTCATTGCCCTGTTCAGAGTGAAGTTCAACAGATAAAGGGAGGGGAGGGGAGAAGAGGGGAGAGGCTTCCTCATTTCTTTCTTGCTTGCTTTCTTTCTGCTTTCCTCAGGCATAATTTTCATTTAGACTTCTGATTGCCTTTTAAATTTGACAGAATATACCTATAAAATTTGTTAGTAATTGTTTCATTTCCTAGCCTGGCATGTGTAGTTAACCTTGAAAGACTGATTGGACATTGCCTGCACTCAACCCAACCTTTACTGGCACCACAAAGGTCGCAAAACAGCTCCCACTGAACCTGTGCCTTTGGATACAAGGTTCTGTACATATTGGAACTACAGTGCTTTTACTGCTCATTAATTCATCATTAAAAAGATGTTAACTAATCATTCTTTATAAGACTCCACTTTAAAACTCCGTCTGGCATGAAGTGCACTGAACCTGGCACCTAGAATCCCAAAACCTTTTTGGAGTGGCAGATTATTTGTGAAAAACATGTTCAATGTGTGTTTTAATGAAAACAGTTTAAGGAGTAATGAAAACAGTTTAAGAAGGAAGGTGACTCTAACTTTCAGTTTGGCAATACCGTTACTAATATTAGTATTCTGTGCCTGTATTACAGGAACATCCAAGAACTCCACCTACAATAACCTTTATTTCTATAACAGTTGAACATAGAAAATTCTTCATTCAAAAGCTCTTTGGTCTATGATGATTGCATGATAAAATACTTACAAATATTATTAAAACAACACAGCTCCTTTCCTGAGACACAGCACCGCATACACTGTGTCACGGTAAATGTTGGACTGAACAATTCAAACTGAAGAACCAAAGACAATTAAAGCATTATGAGAGTGTGCCATCCATAGTTATTAATGTTCATAATATTTTAAACCAAGCTCATCGCTATGTACTTAAATACCTGAAAATACATGTGTGATATACTGCTTATACTAGAGAATTTCTGACGTTTGATGTTTTGAATTGATGTTTAGATATGTTATGTGCTTTGAAACTTACAGAAAGAAACACAAAACTTAATCTGAATAATTCAATGATTAACAAAAGATTGAACAAGTGTATGTAGTAGAAACATGGGTGAGACAGATTCATGGAGGTAGGGACTGAACTTTTTGGTAACTTCTACAGATTAAAACAATGTCTTCAGTAGAAGTATCACATCCAGACATACACAATTACCAAAACTAGATTAAAACATCATTAAAAACAAACATTTAAAATCAGTGAGATACAAGAACTATAGCTATCAGGAAGGCCTCCTTCCAGCGCTCTATGTGTACTAATTATGATACAGTCTAATTGTGAACATGTATTCTTTCTTTTGCCTGCCTTGTCAATAGGTTATGCAGATACAGTCTTCAAGCCCATGGCATAGATTTTGGCCAGCAGATATAGAGAAGTAGCAGACGTGAGCCATTATCCATCAGTCAGATGGCTCTCTAGAGGAGGAAACAATGTACATTTGTTCTGTTATTTGCAGCTGTTTAGAAGATAGCAACGAGGTGCTGAAATTTCTACCCCACAAGGGGAATGTTGATCTGAGTTTGAAACTACTTAAAGACAGCTTAGTCAAACACATATAATTGGCAGATGTTTGATGTTTTTGAAAAGCAGCAAAAAGTGGTTTACATTTCAGTCTATCATATGGGAAATTTAGGAGCTGTTCCAAATTCTGAGACCTTGTGTGACATCTCAGTTATCTAGTTTGTCAAGTGAAACCACTGGTCATCGCCTACTTAAGAGTGTACAGTAACGTTACTATTACAAAAATATAGTAGTAGCACTTGGTGGGCTAGACCAGAAGAAATTCTTTCTCTACTTGCTACAGACCAATGGAAAAAAAAAAAAAAAAAAAAAAAAAAGACGCTTTGGCAGGTATCACATTTGCAAAAATCAACGGCATGTTCTATATCCCATTGCACTCACTAGTGATGCTGCAGCAAAATTGAAATAATTATTCACATGTGGTATTCTGTCTCAGAAAACTGCTGTAGTAATTAAATTATAACAGCACAGAGGTAACACTTATCAATATTAGCAACACCAATTTGGCAACCTGGAAGGAAGCATGAACTGGCAAAAAAACAAAATTTTCAGAAACTGGAGTGTTGTCTGTGGTGGCAGTATTCTCAGTAATGACAACCCCTTCCAAAATAATGTTAGAAATGTGTGGGACTCATCCATCTAAATTTTAATATCATAAGAACAAATCAACCAAATCCGTCTCGATGGAGTCAAAGGAAAAGTAACGTTCTCACACTACTGTTTTGTGGCCCTAGATTAGGCATCTATAACAGGACAATGGATTATAGCCTAAGCTTACCTGTTTCTTTCCACTGTTTGTGAATTACTGTTTAGGTATCTAGCTCAGATGTAGAGATAGTTTACATATTCTACATATTCAATCTGGAATATGTGCCTAGAGCTAGCCTGTGTGGCACAAGTTCTACAGCTTTCTGCAGAGGCAGAAGGAGTTCAAGAGATTAGGCAGTATTCTTAAATTGCCATCTAAACAGGCAGTAGATAATTATGCTTGGGAAGTATACTCACACAGATGAAGTTAGATGGAGAATCTTATCCTCGTTGTCTCATTTCATCCATGCAAAGACTGGAGACTCTCTTCATTAGAGTCAGTAGGTCATTTGCAGGAATAACTATCATATCGCTAGGATTTAGTTTTGTTTACTTACATTTTCTGTAATACATCATAAAATTCTTCACATTGAGTCCAGAGAGAACAGGCTGAGGTCTCTGGTGATTGAAAATCATTTGGGGCTGTTAAGCTGACAGAATGCTCAAACTGATATTCTTCGCCATGTACTGTTTCTAAGTATGGTGAAAACCTTTTGTGATGATGTTTTAAAGAGAATGTTTTGTTCAAGTGACTTGTGGCCTCAGACAACAAGCACTAGTTTCACCAAAAAAAAAAATGAGCAAGGAGGTATGTTATAGGAAAACAAAAATTATGCAACATCAGGCACAACCTCTTCATCATTGCCGTCTAAATGAATCTCTGTAGGGAAATGTAAATACAGAAGCCATTAAAGACTAGTCAATGTATGTTTTAGGTCTCTAAACAATAACACCGAGCAGATCAGTAATGGAGCCTTTCATAATTTGCAGTCTCTGCAGAAACAAGGAACTTCTGTTGTTTTTATTATCAGATAGCAGCATTCCTGCCTAGAAATCCAAATACAACAGAAACTCCACTGCTCTGTGCCATTATTTTGGTCATGAATAGGGGCTCTGTGTAAGATCAGCATGATACGTACAGCTAGGAGGACACTATGCTTCTGAAACTTAAGTAGGAAACTTGACTCCGACTCTGCTGATGAACGTCTCATAGGTTCAGACTCTAAGTCTCTATATTTACTATTTTATTTTTTCTTCAGCTGAGTCCATTTCATTTGTAATATACCTATAGTATTACTATACATATCCTCAAGTATGACAGCACACATGCAATAAATATCACGGTATTATTGCTACCTTTTGTGAAAAATATTTTGCTTGGGAACACAAATACACAAGTCCATTATTTAGGTGTGGTGTTTTAAATAGGTATTGGTTGTGGTTACATTTATTCATTGCAAAATGATCTATTATCGCAATACAACTGTAGGCTTGTTAAAATTACTTGGAATTCAATATGAAAGTAAATACATGAATAAGCTAAATTGTAAATGGTACAATTCTTAAAATACATTAATAAATTAGATTACTAACTCTACATGCAAACACATATATGTTTACATGTATGAAGATTATCTGGTGAAATAATTCAAGTCGGTAAAGTATCATGGAGATCAGATTGCCATGTCATTAAAATTAAATTACTCTGTGGTGTTTTTTGTTGTTGTTGTTCTTTTTTTTTTTTTTTTTTTTTTTTTTTTTTTTTTTTTTTTACTGTAAGTGGAATCTGCACAGCAATCCCTATCTAGGCACTAACAGTGAGACTGAAGCACAGTGAACAGGAAGAGTCCCATGGAGTCCAGATAGATTTGTTTCACCCCTGAGGCACTAAAACTGCAGCATGCTTCATGCTCTAAAACTGCAGCAAGCTTCATACACAGAGGAACTGCAACTTCATGGGGTGTACAAATCCACTATCTCTCCTACCACAGAGGGGCCAGGAGACTGGGAAAATGTGGGGCAGAGATGCTTGGTGCTGGTTAGATATGACGCAGCTCAGGCTGGTTGCAGAACCATTACAATCACATATATCCTGAGTACCTGTATAAAGCATGAAGGTGGAAATCAGACCAACATTGCACATCTTCCTATGGACCTTCCTTCTAAATCCCTCATACCTCTGGCTTTGCTATATGGGGTTCCACTTTATGATGAAGACATGCCTCCAAAGGAAGAGTACTATACAGAATTATTCTGGGAAGCTTGATCATCTCGTTTGCTTTTTTGACTTCCAGGTTTGACTAATCAGTCAGTCCAAATGGATACTGGTATGCCAATTTTTACTGATTAAGGAGCTGATTCGTTAGAGTCTATAGATCGTACTCCTGGGGCTCCCCAAAAGCCTAGTGCCATTAGGATGACCCACACTTCTAGGTGAAAGCTTGTAAAATTAGGGCCTTCGTCTACTACTGACGTTGTCATTTGATCAGAGTAGTTTTTAAAATGATTCCTTCATATGGCTGCTACAGCATATTTATGTCATATAAATGCCCTAGATTAATGAAAAACTTACTGTAGTGTCTAATTATACATATGAGCATATTTTAAACCAATTAAACAACTTATGTTTACCAAATTTAATAATTTGTACAGGAAATTTTCCTCATGTATCTCCTCCTACTGTATCTTAAAACAGTCAGTAATAATGCTCAGTAAAGACAGAAGGGGATTCTGAAGTCAGCCCTATCAGTGAAAAATGGCAGATGGTGCCTCATCTAAGTGGTAAGGTTGCAAACATTTCCTAATAGGCCATTGTTCTCCTGAGAGCTACCTAGATTTCAAAGCCAAAATCTTGGCAATGCTTGCCGATCTATCTATTCCAGTTTTTTACAGTATGCTTATTACCATAGTATCTGTGGACACAGATATATTTTCTGGAGTGGAATGATGAAGGAGAAATGTGGTTTAACCCAGACGACAGCTCAGCACAACGCAGCTGTTCGCTCACTACCCTGCAGTAGGATGTGGGAGAGAATCAGAAAAAGGTAAAACTTTGGGGTTGAGATAAAGACAGTTTAATAGAACAGAAAGGGAAGGGGAAATAATAAGTAATAATAATATACAAAACAAGTGATGCACAATACAGTTACTCACCACCCACCAACTGATGCCCATCCCATCCCTGAGCAGCAGTTCCCCTCACACCTGCCAGCCACCCTATATTAATTGCTCAGCATGGCGCCATATGGTATGGAATACCCCTTTGGCCAGTCTGGGTCAGCTGTCCTGGTTCTGTTTCCTCCCAGCTTCTTGTGCACCCCCAGCCTCCTCTCTGTCAGGGCAACAGAAGTTGAAAAGTCCTTGGCTTAGTGTAAGTACTGCTCTGCAACAGCTAAAACACTGGTGTGTTATTGACATTATTTTCATCTTGAATCCCAAACATAGCAGCATACCAGTCACTGTGAAGAAAATGAACTTTATTTCAGCTGAAACCAGGAAAAGAAAGGAGAAATGGTCTTCCATCAGCTGCTCCCCTGCAGAATAGAGAAAGACAATTCACTTCAAAGTATCAACGAGAGTAGATCAAAGCCTTTCTTTTTACTTTCTCTGTTCTTTCTTTCTTTCTGATTTTACATTCACTATCTCTTTGTCTTTCCCCTCTTCCTATCACAAATTATATACAGTACTACTCACTAGTTGCTGTTACTTAGTCTACATTTGCTTGCTCACAGACAAATTTTCTTTTCCTCACATATTCATGGTTTTCACCAGCACACGGCTGGCTCTTCTGAGCCGTTGCCTCCCAAGAGTTGCCAGTCAAGTCTATCTGAAGCCTGAATCTTTATCTGCTTTACTGGATGCCCTCAGCCTTGCCCATTTCTATATACATATCCTTTCTCGATCACCCTTTATCTGACACCTTCCTTTTACAGTGCAAATACAGTCCATTTTTCATTTAGAAGCTCTCTACACATGCACTGAAAATCATTTATTTTTGCCCTATAATATCCTATCCTGTCCTGTCCTATCCTGTCCTCTCCCCTCCCCTCTCCTTCCTTCTCATGCCATGCCATGCCATCCTGAACTTATGCTGGGGTCATTACCACAGAATTCAATCATTTTGGGGGAACTAAAATGATCCTTACAATTCAGACATTTCTTTTGCCAGGGGAGATTGTTCTGGGAAACTTTCTTCTTGTTTTAGGAATAAATTTCTGCTGGTTCTGGAGGAGCAGAAAAAAAAGCAGGGTACATGTAGTGGTAATTGCACAAGCACACAAATCTCTGTGATTTACTTCTAATCATAAGCTTGTTCTGTTGCAATTTCATTAGTTACCTGAGACACTGTTGATGGCCCACCCTAGTAGCCTTCTCACAGCAATTTCTGCACAAGGAACTGAAACCCTACTAATAGATTTAAGCATCCATTGTCATACTATATTAGCTTTTAAAGTTGTGGTGGTTTTACTCAGGTGGGCAGCTGAGCTCCACCACAACCACTCTCTCATTCTCCAAGGAAAACAGGGAAAAAATATAATGGAAAGGGCTCAGGAGTTGAAATAAGGATGAGGAGATCACTCAACAATTATCACCATGGGCAAAAACAGACTCAGCATCGGGAGATTAATGAAATTTATTACCTATTACTAACAAGTTAGAGCAATGATAAAAATAATAATTAAAAAAAAAAAAAAAAACAACAAAACACCACACACACCCAAGACTAAAAACACCTTCCCCCATCCACTCTTTTCTACCTTCTCCCTGCTGAGTGGTGCAGGGGAAAGGGGAATGAGGGCTGCAATCAGGCCCTAACATTTTGTCTCTGCCACTCCTTCATGGTCACTTTCTGCCCCTGCTCCCCATAGGGTCCCTCCCACGGGATACCGTCCTTCCTGAACTGAGCCGGTGGGGGCTGCCCATGGGCAGCAGCTCTTCAAGCACTGCTCCCACATGGCTCTGTACCACAGGGTCCATCCTCCAGGAGCAAACTGCTCCAGCACGGGTCCCCCACGGGCATCAGCATCCCCCAGACCCCCTGCTCCTGCGTGGGCTACTCTCCACAGGCTGCAGCTTCGGCCCGGGGCCTGCTCCTGCGGAGGCTCTCCATGGGCCACAGCCTCCTCCAGGCCACAGCCACCTGCTCCACTGGGGGCTCCTCCACGGGCTGCAGCGTGGAGATCTGCTCCATGTGGGACCAATAGGCTGCAGGGGGACAGCCTGCTCCACCAGGGGCCTCTCCACAGCCTGCAGGAGAACTGCTTTGTGCCTGGAGCACCTCCTGCCCTCCTTCTGCACTGACCTTGGGGGCTGCAGGGCTGGTTCTCACACCTTATTCTCCAGCTGCTTGGCACAGCAGTTTTGTTTGTTTGATTTTTCCCCCTTTCTTAAATCTGTTCTCGCAGAGGTGCAAAAAAACATTGTTTGCTGGCTTGGCTCTGGGTAGTGGTGGGGCCCTTTGGAGCTGGCTGAAACTGGCCCTTATCTAACATTGGGCAGCTTCTGGATTCTTCTCACAGAAGCTACCCCTGCAGCCCCCTGCTACCTAAACCTTGCTATGTAAACCGAATACAAAAGTGCAGGAGCTTAGCTGCCACTGCATTTCATACTCAAGGACACTTCTGAGAACAGTTGTTTTTCTTTTTCTGTGGTAACTGACTTGTGGGTTTTTCCACATATCTTCCTTCTGTCCAATGTGGAAGTTACAAATGGAGTGTGTAACACACTGCCTGGGAGACTGAAACAGATGTTCCTGAATAGACTTTGTCTGGAGAAGAAACACAAGATGGCCTGAGAAGAAAAGAGGGAATCTGGATGAAGATACATGAAAGGTTGCGAAGAAGGCAGAGCCTGTCCCTTTTCAGTGATGCCAGTTACAGGACAGGAAGGGACTGGAATGCAAGAGGTTCTGCCCAAACATCAGCAAATGCTTTTCTCCTGTGTGGGTGACCGACCACAGGCACATATTACCCAGAGAGATTGGGGAGTCTCCCTCCTTGGAGGGATGGCACAAAAAAATGCCGCCTGGACATGGTCCTGGGCAGCCAGCTCTGGGTGTCCTTGCTTGAGCAGGGATTGGGCCAGATGGTCTCCAGAAGTCCCTTCCAACCTCAACAATCCTGTGATTTTGAGTTTCCTGATTATTTTTCTTTCTAATGCTTACTTGTGTTGGAAATACCTCAATAATATTCTATTCTCCCTGGCACCAGAAGACATATCTGTAGTAGTTTTCTTGATTTGATTATCTGTAAGATCAGTCAGTACAAGTTTAGAGACTATATTTCCAATACTCATACTTAACTAGTTACCTGACTCTGTAAGCTTAGACTGTCTGGAACTGCACTAATATGAGAGGAAACCCTTAATACAAGGTCTGCATGGAAGTCTTCCTAAATCATAGAATCATAGAATGGCTCAGGTTGGAAGGGACCTTAAAGATCATCTAGTTCAACCCCCCTGCCATAGGCAGGGATGCCAGCCACCGGATCAGGTTGCCCAGGGCCTCATCTAACCTAGTCTTGAACACCTCCAGGGATGGGGCATCCACAGCCTCTCTGGGCAACCTGTTCCAGAGCCTCACCACCCTCTGAATGAAGAATTTCCTCCTAATCTCTAATCTAAATCTCCCCTCTTCTAGTTTTAAACTGTTGGGAATTGGCACAAAGGGCGTGGACATGAGTCCGCGGAACAGTTGTTCAATCAGAGTTTGTTTTAAACAAGCAGGAGTAGGCTTCAGTTAGAATAACAGAGGAATGGGAAAGTACCGAGTGACAAGGACAGAGTGTCCTTGAGATAAAGAGGAACTGTGTACAGAGAAGTAGCTAGGGAACTATGAGGAAGCTGTGACCGCAAGTTAACTGCAAGTAGGAGGGATATGAAAAAATGTAACCTTTAGGCTTAGCGAATCAGCAAGTGACTAGTAGGCATAATTATAATCATCTGTATAAATATGTGCTATCCGGACAATAACGTTGAACTGTGCTTTATCACTCATGTTGAGTTGGCCGCATTGTTCCTTCAGCCATGAACCGACATTAAACCATTCCCCCTTCTCCTGCCATTATCTGACTCAGCAAAGAGTTGCTCTCCATCTGTTTTATAAGTCCCCTCTAAGTACTGAAAGGCCGCAATGAGGTTACCCCAGAGCCTTCTCTACTTTAGGCTGAACAGCTCCAGCTCTCTCAGCCTGTCTTCATAAGAGAGGTGCTCCGGCCCCTTGATCATCTCCATGGCCCTCCTCTGGACTTGCTCTAACAGCTCCACATCCTTCTTGTGCTGGGGGCTCCAGACCTGGATGCAGTACTCCAAGTGGGACCTCACAAGGACAGAGTAGAGGAGAACAATCATCTCCCTTGACCTGCTGGCCATTCCTCTGTTGATGCAGCCCAAGATGCAGTTGGCCTTCTGAGCTGCAAGTGTGCACTGCTGGCTCATGTTGAGCTTTTCATCCACCAGAACCCCTAAGTCTTTCCCTTCAGGGCTGCTCTCAATGAGTTCTTCTCCCAGTCCAGAATTGCCCTGACCCCAGTGCAGTACCTTGCACTTGGACTTGTTAAACCTCATGCAGTTCACATGGGCCCAATTCTACTTGGTGTCATCTGCAAATTGGTTGAGGGTACTATTTCTGTCATTGATAAAGATATTAGACAGTACCAGTCTCAGGACAGACCCCTAAGGTACAGCCTTAACTTGGATATAGAACCATTGACCACCACTCTCTGGGTGCAACCTTCAAGCCAACTCCTTATCCACTCCTATGGATCCTATCTACTATGGACTCCTATCCACTGAATGGTTCATCCATCACATCCAGAACTCTCCAGTGTGGAGACCAGGAAGTCATGTGGGACTGTGTCAAAGGCCTTACAGAAGTCCAGGTTGATAACATTGGTCAGTCTTCCCTTGTCAACTGATGCAGTCGCTCCATTGTAGAAGGCCATCAGATACAAACACAACAGCAATGTTAATAATTTTTATTTTACATTTAAACAAAGAAACAACAAGTGCGGCAATAATATGTACTCAGATATATAAAGCCTTGGAAATGAATTGCATGTTTATTTTCATCTGTTTTTCTCTTCTCAGGCTAGTTACTAGCATTTTCTACTGCATAATGAATAGATACATGGAAGTTGATGAATGTAAAACTTCATTGGCTATTCAGGTGAAGATATTTTGGTGCTGCCATTGAACAGAGTGTACATCAAAACAAATATCCCACAGTTTCTCACATGGATTTACTACATGGGACTGCAGAACAACTTCCTTAGTAATGCAGGAATCCAAAGTAGGAGTGTTTTCCTTGGTTCTCCTTGGTTGCTTTTCTTTTTCTTGACATTCTGAAGTTTTGAGGAATTTGTGTTGTTACACTCACAAACTTACATGTGTTTAGGTGATAGATAGGTGTGACTCAAAGGGGGAATGGGCTAAAGTTGCGCCAGGGGAGTTTTAGGTTGTATCTTAGGAAGAACTTCTTTACCGAAAGGGTTGTTAGACATTGGAACAGGCTGCCCAGGGAAGTGGTGGAGTCACCATCCCTGGAAGTCTTTAAAAGATGTTTAGATGTAGAGCTTAGGGATATGGTTTAGTGGGGACTGTTAGTGTTAGGTCAGAGGTTGGACTCGATGATCTTGAGGTCTCTTCCAACCTAGAAATTCTGTGATTCTGTGAAAGGAAAGTGAAAGTAGGACTCTGATTATTTGTGCCATGGTATGCTATATGTTGAATAGGACCCAGTGACCCATATGGTTCTTGTCATGTCATATATTCCTAGTTAGATAGGAAGAGAAGAAAAATATGTGATTTCATTATTTTTTTATCTTTTTACTTTACCCTAGATATGTTTTTCTTTTTCCCCTAGTACAGACTGAAAAACAGTGACCAGACTCACAAACTCAGAAGAGGCAGAATTATAACATCACAGGGCAAAAAACTCCACCTCCCATTCCACCTCCCAGATAGCAAACATTCTGCTTTTCTTCCTCTCTCAAAAGAAAAAAAATAAAAAAAAAAAGTGGAATATTATTGCTTTTCTATCAATTTTAATATTGCACCCATATCTGAGATACTTAGGAAGCAACCTGTGCAACCTCAACCTGATGTGCAAATAATACTTTCAGCAACTATATTCTTCTGTTCTGCAATCTTGCCGAGGTGATCGGCTCCGGGGCAGTTGCGTTCTGCAGCGGAGTGGGGGATTGGACAGGCAGGGCTAATTTTTCCGGCACCGAGCCCACTCATCAAGGGAGCCGCCAGGACCCGGCAGCCCTCGTGAGGGAGGTGAATGAGGCGAGAAGGAGGCGTAGGCAGAGCCAGCAGCGCCCCGTTCATAAGCTGCCCCTAGGGAGTGCGAGCAACCAGGAGCGTGGAGGCCAGGATGGGCAAACAAGGCGTGGCGCGTCAGAAGGGAGTGGCGCGGCAGTTAGCGCAGCAGTTCCTGCAGGCAGGGCGAGCAGGCAGGGCAGAGCACTCCCCTCTGCCCATACGAACACCTCCTCTAACGGCGTTCTACTGCTACCTCAGCTGCAACGGTGTACCCCAGGCAGTGTGCTCTCCAGGAAGTCTGTACACACCCAGACCGACTGCCCGCTCAAAACTGCAGCAGTTCAGGTCTCTGGGTACAGGGAGTGCCTGAGCCTGTTGCTACCACCTGTGGGGAGCAAAGAGACTGTGTGCATGAGGTGCGAGCAGGTGGGAGACCTGGTCCGCCTCATGGCAGAACTCAAGGAGGAGGTCAAGAGGTTGAGGGATATCAGGGAGTGTGAGCGGGAGATAGACTTGTGGAGCAACTCCCTGCATGGCTTGAAGGACTGGTGCCGGGGTGAGACACCCCAAATGGGGGTGGACCCCCTGCCCTGCTGCTGTTGGGCAGAGGGAGGGGACCTAGGAATTGAGGAGGAAAGGAAACAGGTCCCTGCTTGACATTGCAGGCGATGCCCCCCCCACTGGCTCCACCTTCCCAGGTGCCCTTACGCAACAGGTTTGAGGCCCTGGAGCTTGAGAGACTGGTAGCTGAGGAAGAGGTAGAAAGTCTACCCAGGAAGATGCTTAGGGTGAGGAAGTCGACTCCATGCCTCAGGATTGCCTCCACCAGGACAGAAAGAAGGGTGATTGTTGTGGGCAACTCCCTTCTCAGGGGAACAGAGGGCCCTATTTGTCGGCCTGACCCTACCCATAGGGAAGTCTGCTGCCTCCCTGGGGCCAGGGTCAGGGACATTGCCAGAAAGCTTCCCAACCTGGTTCACACCTCTGACTATTATCCTCTTTTAAGAGTCCAGGCTGGCACTGATGACATTGAAGAGAGAAACCTGAAGACCATCAAACGGGACTTAAGGAGACTGAGACAGTTAGTGGATGGAGTGGGAAGTACAGGTGGTGTTTTTGTCCATCCCTACGGTGGCAGGGAGGGGTACAGAGAGGACATGGAAAGCCCACCTGATAAACACGTGGTTCAGAGGCTGGTGCCAACACAGAAATTTTGTGTTTTTTTTGACCATTGGGCGCTTTACTCGGCAACCGGCCTGATGGCCGTAGATGGGTCCCTAGCTCTAAGGGGAAAACTGATCCTAGGCCAGGAGCTGGTGGGGCTCATTGAGAGGGCTTTAAACAAGGTGAGAAGGGGGACAGGGCTGAAACAAGGCTTGTTAGAGCTGTGCCAGGGGAACAATGGCAAGGCTGGGAGAGAAGGCAATGGTCCAACTGAAGTGCATCTACGCTAATGCACGCAGCATGGGTAACAAACAGGAGGAGCTGGAAGCCATCGTGCGGCAGGCAGGCTATGACTTGGTTACCATCACGGAAACATGGTGGGACCACTCTCATGACTGGAGTGCCGCAATGTCTGGCTATAGGCTCTTCAGAAGGGACAGGCAGCATGAAAGGGGTGGTGGTGTGGCTCTCTATATCAGAGAGAGTTTTGATGTCATGGAACTTGAGGCTGGGAATGATAAGGTTGAGTCTTTATGGGTTAGGATCAGTGGGAAGTCCAACAAGGGAAGCATCCTGGTGGGGGTCTGTTTCAGATGGCTGAACCAGGATGAGGAGATGGATGAGGAGTTCCACAGACAGCTGACAAAAGTTGCGAAATCATCAGCGCTTGTTCTTGTGGGGGACTTCAACTTCCCAGATATATCCTGGAAGCACAACACAGCCCTGAGAAAGCAGTCTAGGAGGTTTCTGGAGAGTGTGGAAGATAGCGTCCTGACACAGCTGGTTAGTGACCCTACCAAGCGAGGTGCCCCGCTAGACCTTCTCTTCACAAACAGAGAAGGACTGGTGGGAGATGTGGTGGTTGGAAACTATCTTGGGAAGAGTGACCACGAAATGGTAGAGTTCTCCATTCTTGGAGAAGCCAGGAAGAGGACCAGTAAAACCGCTGTATTGGACTTCCGGAGGGCCGACTTTGAACTGTTCAGGACACTGGTTGGTAGAGTCCCTTGGGAGGCGGTTCTGAAGGGCAGACGAGTCCAGGAAGGCTGGGCGCTCTTCAAGAAGGAAATCTTCATGGTGCAGGAGTGGTCTGTCCCCACGTGCCCAAAGATGAGCCGGTGGGGAAGAAGACCAACCTGGCTGAAAAGAGAATTGTGGCTTGAGCTTAGGAGAAAAAAGAGGGTTTATAATCTTTGGAGTAGAGGGCGGGCCGCTCGCGAGGACTATAAGGATGTTGCAAGGCTGTGCAGGGACAAAATTAGAAAGGACAAAGCTCATCTGGAGCTCAAAATGGCTACTGCTGTTAAAAATAACAAAAAAAGTTTTTACAAATACATCAGTGCTAAACGGAGGGCTAAGGAGAATCTCCATCCTTTACTGGTTGGGGGGGCGGGAACTTAGTTACAAAATTTGAGGAAAAGGCTGAGGTGCTTAATGACTTCTTTGCCTCAGCCTTCAGAAGCAAGAGCAGTTGTTCTCTAGATACCCATTACCCTGAGCTGGTGGAAGGGGATGGGGAGCAGAATGTGGCCCTCACTATCCATGAGGAAATGGTTGGCGACCTGCTATGGCACTTGGATGTACACAAGTCGATGGGGCCAGATGGGATCCACCCAAGGGTACTGAGAGAACAGGTGGAAGAGCTGGCCAAGCCGCTTACCATCATTTATCAACAGTCCTGGCTATCGGGGGAGGTCCCAGTCAACTGGCGGCTAGCAAACATGATGCCCATCTACAAGAAGTGCCAGAGGGCAGACCTGGGAAACTATAGGCCTGTCAGTTTGACCTCAGTGCCAGGGAAACTCACAGAGCAGATTATCTTGAGTGTCATCACATGGCACTTACAGGGCAACCAGGTGATCAGGCCCGGTCAGCTTGGGTTTAGGTAAGGCAGCTCCTGCTGGGCGAACCTGATCTCCTTCTATGACAAAGTGACGCGCTTGGTGGATGAGGAAAAGTCTGTGGGTGTGGTCTACTTTGACTTCAGTAAGGTTTTTGACACCGTTTCCCACAGCATTCTCCTCAGGAAACTGTCTTCTCGTGGCTTGGACTGGCGTACGCATTGTTAGGTTAAAAACTGGCTGGATAGCTGGGCCCAAAGAGTTGTGGTGGAGGCCGGTCACTAGTGGCGTTCCTCAGGGCTCAGTACTGGGGCCAACCCTCTTTAATATCTTTACTGATGATCTGGATGAGGGGATTGAGTGCACCCTCAGTAAGCTAGCAGATGACACCAAGTTAGGTGTGTGTGTCAATCTGCTCGAGGGTAGGAAGGCTCTGCAGGAGGATCTGGAAAGGCTGGACCGATGGGCTGAGGTCAACTGCATGAAGTTCAACAAGGCCAAGTGCTGGGTCCTGCACCTGGGGCGCAATAACACCAAGCTGAGCTACAAGCTGGGAGATGAGTGGTTGGAAAACTGCCAGGCAGAGAAGGACCTGGGAGTACTGGTGGATAGTCAGCTGAATATGAGCCAGAAGCATGCTCAGGTGGCCAAGAAGGCCAACAGCATCCAGGCTTGCATAAGAAGCAGTGTGGCCAGCAGGTCTAGGGAAGTGATCGTCCCCCTGTACTCAGCTCTGGTGAGGCCGCACCTTGAGTACTGTGTTCAGTTTTGGGCCCCTCGCTACAAGGACATCGAGGTTCATTTGCCGAGGCGATCGGCTCCGGGGCAGACGCGTTCTGCAGCGGAGTGGGGGATCGGGCCAGGCAGGGCTAATTTTTTCGGCATCGAGCCTACTTGAGGGAGCCACCAGGACCCGGCAGCCCTCGTGAGGGAGGCTGACGAGGCGAAGGCGGAGCCAGCAGCGCCCCCTCCCCAGCCATTCAAAAGCTGCCCCTAGGGAGCGCGAGCGACCAGGGCGGGCAAACAGGGCATGGCGCGTCAGAAGGGAGTGGCGCGGCAGTTAGCGCGGCAGTTCGCGCAGGCAGGGCGCGCAGGAAGGGCAGAGCGCTCCCCCTACACACAAACAACACCTCATTAACAACAGCCGTAACTAGGCGATAATGGTCGCCACCAGGCACGGCCCGCTCTCCAGAAAGTCGGTACACACGCAGACCGACTACCCGTTAAAAAATGCCGCAGTTCAGGTCACCGGATGCAAGGAGTGTCTGAGCCTGTTGCTGCCTTCGGCGGGAGGCAGAGAAACTGCGTGCGTGAGGTGCGAGCAGGTGGATGATCTGGTCCGCATGGTGGCGGAGCTCAAGGAGGAGGTGGAGAGGTTGAAGGCCATCAGGGAGTGTGAGCGGGAGATAGACTTCTGGAGTAACTCCCTGCAGGGCCTCAAGGGGAGGTGCCGAGGTGAGACTCCTCAAATGGGGGCGGACACCCTGCCCTGTCCCCGTCGGGCAGAGGGAGGGGATCTGGGAGCTGAGGAGGAATGGAAACAGGTCCCTGCTCGACATCGCAGGCGATCCCCTCCCCTTCCGGCCCCACCTTCCCAGGTGCCCTTACGCAACAGGTTTGAGGCCCTAGAGATTGAGAGGCCGGTGTGTGAGGAAGAGGTAGCAAATGTTCCCAGGAGGATGCCTGGGGCGAGGAGGTCAACTCCGCGCCTCAGGACTGCCTCCACCAAGAAAGACAGGAGGGTTATTGTTGTTGGTGACTCGATTCTTAGGGGAACAGAGGGCCCTATTTGTCGGCCTGACCCTACCCGTAGGGAAGTCTGCTGTCTCCCTGGGGCCAGGGTCAGGGACGTTGCCAGGAAGCTTCCTAACCTGGTACGCCCCTCTGACTATTACCCCCTTTTGATAGTCCAGGCGGGCAGTGATAACATCGAAGAGAGAAGCCTCAAGCCTATCAAAAGTGACTTTAGGGGACTGGGTCGGTTAGTGGATGGAGCGGGAGTGCAGGTGGTGTTTTCGTCCATCCCTATGGTGGCAGGGAGGGGTTCAGAGAGGACACGGAAAGCCCACCTGTTAAACACGTGGCTCCGGGACTGGTGCCAACGCAGAAATCTTGGGTTTTTTGATCATGGGGAACTTTACTCAGCACCTGGCCTGATGGCCGCAGACGGGTCCCTATCTTTTAAGGGAAAACTGATCCTGGGCCAGGAACTGGCAGGGCTCATTGAGAGGGCTTTAAACTAGGTAGGAAGGGGGATGGGGCTGAGGCTAGGATTGTTGGGGCTGTGCCAGGGGGAACAATGGCAAGGCCGGAGGATAAGGCAATGGCCCAGCTGAAGTGCATCTACACCAATGCACGCAGCATGGGTAACAAACAGGAGGAGCTGGAAGCCATCGTGCGGCAGGCAGGCTACGACTTGGTTGCCATCACGGAGACGTGGTGGGACCAGTCTCATGACTGAAGTGCTGCAATGCCTGGCTATAAGCTCTATAGAAGGGACAGGCAGCATAGAAGGGGTGGTGGTGTGGCTCTCTATATTAGAGAGTCTTTCGAGGTTGTAGAACTCGAGGTTGGGAATGACAAGGTCGAGTCCCTTTGGGTTAGGATCGGCAGGGACAACAAGGCTAGTGTCCTGGTCGGGGTCTGCTATAGACCGCCGAACCAGGATGAGGAGACAGATGAGGAATTCTACAGGCAGCTGACAGAGGTTGCAAAATCATCAGCTCTTGTACTCGTGGGGGACTTCAACTTCCCAGATATATCCTGGAAGCACAACACAGCCCTGAGAAAGCAGTCTAGGAAGTTTCTGGAGAGCGTGGAAGATAGCTTCCTGACGCAGCTGGTTAGTGAACCTACCAGGGGTGGTGCCCCGCTAGACCTTCTCTTCACAAACAGAGAAGGACTGGTGGGAGGACGTGATCGTCGGGAGCTGTCTTGGGCAGAGTGACCACGCAATGGTGGAGTTCACTATTCTTGGCGAGGCCAGGAAGGGGACCAGTAAAACCGCTGTATTGGACTTTCGAAGGGCTGACTTTGAGCTGCTCAGGACACTGGTTGGTGGAGTCCCTTGGCAGGTGGTTCTGAAGGGCAGAGGGGTCCAGGAAGGCTGGGCGCTCTTCAAGAGGGAAGTCTTAATGGCGCAGGAACGGTCTGTCCCCATGTGCCCAAAGACGAGCTGGCGGGGAAGAAGACCGGCCTGGCTGAAAAGAGAATTGTGGCTTGAGCTTAGGAGAAAAAAGAGGGTTTATAAGCTTTGGAAAAGTGGGCAGGCCACTAAGGAGGACTTTAAAGAAGTAGCGAGGCTGTGCAGGGACAAAATTAGGAAGGCCAAAGCTCATCTGGAGCTCAAAATGGCTACTGCCGTTAAAGGTAACAAAAAACGTTTCTATAAATACATCAACACAAAAAGGAGGACTAAGGAGAATCTCCATCCTTTACTGGATGCAGGGGGAAACTTAGTTACAAGAGATGAGGAAAAGGCGGAGGTGCTCAATGCCTTCTTTGCCTCAGTCTTTAGCGGCAAGAGCAGTTGTTCTCTGGATACTCAGTACCCTGAGCTGGTGGAAGGGGATGGGGAGCAGGACGTGGCCCTCATTATCCATGAAGAACTGGTTGGTGACCTGCTATGGCACTTAGATGTGCACAAGTCGATGGGGCCGGATGGGATCCACCCAAGGGTACTGAGGGAACTGGCAGAGGAGCTGGCCAAGCCGCTTACCATCATTTATCAACAGTCCTGGCTATCAGGGGAGGTCCCAATCGACTGGCGGCTAGCAAACGTGACGCCCATCTACAAGAAGGGCCAGAGGGCAGACCCGGGAAACTACAGGCCTGTCAGTTTGACCTCAGTGCCAGGAAAGCTCATGGAGCAGATCCTCCTGAGAGCCATCATGCAGCACTTGCAGGGGAAGCAGGCGATCAGGCCCAGTCAGCATGGCTTTATGAAAGGCAGGTCATGCCTGACGAACCTGATCTCCTTCTATGACAGAGTGACGCGCTGGGTGGATGAGGGAAAGGCTGTGGATGTGGTCTACCTTGACTTCAGCAAGGCTTTTGACACCGTTTCCCACAGCATTCTCCTCAAGAAACTGGCTGCTCTTGGCTTGGACTGGCGCACGCTTCGTTGGGTTAGAAACTGGCTGGATAGCTGGGCCCAAAGAGTCGTGGTGAATGGAGCCAAGTCCAGTTGGAGGCCAGTCACTAGTGGCGTCCCCCAGGGCTCGGTGCTGGGGCCGGTCCTCTTTAATATCTTCATCGATGATCTGGACGAGGGCATCGAGTGCACCCTCAGTAAGTTCGCAGATGACACCAAGTTAGGTGCGTGTGTCGATCTGCTTGAGGGTAGGAAAGCTCTGCAGGAGGATCTGGAAAGGCTGGACCGATGGGCTGAGGTCAACTGCATGAAGTTCAACAAGGCCAAGTGCCGGGTCCTGCACCTGGGGCGCAATAACCCCAAGCAGAGCTACAGGCTGGGAGAGGAATGGTTGGAGAGCTGCCAGGCAGAGAAGGACCTGGGAGTGATGGTGGAGAGTCGGCTGAATATGAGCCAGCAGTGTGCTCAGGTGGCCAAGAAGGCCGACGGCATCCTGGCTTGTATCAGGAACAGCGTGACCAGCAGGGCTAGGGAGGTGATCGTCCCCCTGTACTCAGCTCTGGTGAGGCCGCACCTGGAGTACTGTGTTCAGTTTTGGGCCCCTCGCTAGAAGAAGGACATCGAGGTGCTTGAGTGGGTGCAGAGAAGGGCGACGAAGCTGGTGAGGGGCCTGGAGAACAAGTCCTACGAGGAGCGGCTGAGGGAGCTGGGCTTGTTCAGCCTGGAGAAGAGGAGGCTCAGGGGTGACCTTATCACTCTTTTTAGGTACCTCAAGGGAGGCTGTAGCGAGGTGGGGGTTGGCCTGTTCTCCCACGTGCCTGGTGACAGGACGAGGGGGAATGGGCTTAAGTTGAGCCAGGGGAGTTTTAGGTTAGATGTTAGGAAGAACTTCTTCACTGAAAGGGTTGTGAGGCACTGGAACAGGCTGCCCAGGGAAGTGGTGGAGTCACCATCCCTGGAAGTCTTCAAAAGACGTTTAGATGTAGAGCTTAGGGATATGGTTTAGTGGAGGGCTGTTAGCGTTAGGTCAGAGGTTGGACTCGATGACCTTGAGGTCTCTTCCAACCTAGAAAAAATTCTGTAATTCTGTGAATTCTGTTCTCGAGCGAGTCCAGAGAAGGGCGACGAAGCTGGTGAGGGGTCTGGAGAACAAGTCCTACAAGGAGCGGCTGAGGGAGCTGGTATTGTTCAGCATGGAGAAAAGGAGGCTCAGGGGTGACCTTATCGCTCTTTATAAGTACATTAAAGGAGGCTGTAACAAGGTGGGGGTTGGTCTATTCTCCCACGTGCCTGGTGACAGGACGAGGGTGAATGGGCTAAAGTTGTGCCAGGGGTGTTTTAGGTTGGATATCAGGAAAAACTTCTTTACTGAGAGGTTTGTGAGACATTGGAACAGGCTGCCCAGGGAAGTGGTGGAGTCACCATCCCTGGAGGTCTTTCAAAGACGTTTAGATATAGAGCTTAGTGATATGGTTTAGTGGAGGACTTGTTAGTGTTAGGTCAGAGGTTAGACTCGATGATCTTGAGGTCTCTTCCAACCTAGAGAATTCTGTGATTCTTTGATTCTGTAATCTAATCAGTTCTCATGAATTAAATGGATTTCAATTAATATTTGAATGGAAGATGAGAGAGCTTGCATTTATTCATTTGTCTTGGACAGTATAATACAGTCTAGTCCATTGGTAGACAGCACTAATTTATTTGTGATGCTATACAATGTTTGTGGATATAGAGATTTGACCACTCTTGTTTAATATGTCCTTTTTTTTTTTTTTCATTTCCAAAAACAGTTAACTTCAATATCCTGAGCAGATTCAGTTCTCGTAATTATTTTTGGAGATGGCCTACATTTTAATGACTTTTCAATTGTCTATGATACTCCACTTTTTTGCTTGTCTCTAGTGGCAGTGCAATATCACAGAATCACAGAATTTTCTAGGTTGGAAGAGACCTCAAGATCATCGAGTCCAACCTCTGACCTAACGCTAACAGTCCCCACTAAACCATTTCCCTAAGCTCTACATCTAAACGTCTTTTGAAGACTTCCAGGGATGGTGACTCCACCACTTCCCTGGGCAGCCTGTTCCAGTGCCTCACAACCCTTTCAGTGAAGAAGTTCTTCCTAACATCTAACCTAAAACTCCCCTGGCTCAACTTAAGCCCAATACTTCTACAATCTCTTAAAATATTGACCAGGATACCAAAAGGAAGCTTAGGGACTTTATTGGTTAATGAGGCATTGTATGTCTCGGCTTTTAAATGTAGCAGCATGATATTGTTATTTGTAGTTGTGGTGCTTAATTGATTAAATAAGCCATAACTCATTAGAAAGAGAGATGAGAACCTCAAATTCATCTCATAGTCTTAATATTTTTCAAAGTAACCTGAGGTCACTGTGGAGAAAATTATTCAAATCAGTGTGAACAAGGTAGTAAGCCATTAAGTGTAAAAAGTAAGCCCACTAAGCGTGGGCTTATTCAGTTAAAGTTTTCAGATATTTTTGATTCATTTCTGCAGTTTATATAGTTATTTAGACCACAGCTGAACCAAAGGGCATGTTATTCCAGAATTCATATACATGTCCCACAAGCACTTTCAACAGTACAATATTTACATATAAAAGAGACTAAGATAGTTCATAAGTTTGCAACTGTCCCAAATTTTACAATTTTTCTGCTAGCAACTTTTGCTAAAGCCATTTAAAGTAAAAATGTAAATTTAAAGCTAAATTCCCTGGACCCTCAATTCTCTCTAGACAGATAGCACTCACTTGTAAGAAATTACTTCTACTCTGAATTATTCTATTGCTATTGAAATAATGCAGTGGAAAGTAGATTTGTATATATCAAAATGGGAGAAATGTGTTAAGCACAACCATGGCAAGCAGGCATATTACTCACATGCACTCACACATTAAAATCTGTATGAAGGATAACCCAAAGGTGAATAAATGTCAATTTAAACTGCATATTCAAAGTTTTAAGGCTTTAAAAAAGAGTATCTGTCTGTTTCAAAAGGCACTGACAACATTAATTTAACATTTTTTTTAATGTCTTGGTTTTTCTTTATTTATTTTTAATTGAGAACACTGTAATTAGAATGACCTACTTTAAAAAGAAAAAAAAATCAGAAGAAGAAGCAAAAAAAAAAAAAAAAAAAAAAACACGTAAATAATAGACATTGTTATGGGAGTTTTTCAGTTTCCCCTTTTGATACTCAGACATAGCTTTTATGGATGCCTGAGAGAAACAGCATAAGCTCACATCCTTTTCTTTCCTTTTCCTTCTCTCTGGATACAAGATGCCTGTCTGTTCTTCTTTGGTTTCAGTTCCATAGAGACTTTCTGTTGTGCCATCAACCAAACAGCAGAAGGAAATATGTAAAGAATGAAGCAAAACTAAGAGAGAGAGAGAATAATTGTCTCTGTATTATATTGGACAGAAGAGTTATCTTTGACACTTAGAGATACAAAATTTCTCCTATAAGTCTCTAAAACCTAGACAGATTCCTAGTGCTTAAAAGCTAACTGGTCCTATCCTAGTCCTGCTATATGTGGTCTGCTGAAAGAGTGGGGTGTGCTCTGCAGGGTCATTGACCATCCAGATGGCCACATGGTGTAAAACAGTTAAAAAGAAACTCCAAAAGCTCACTTACATTTGCTTGGAAAGTCTGCATTTTGTTCATAAAGCACTGAATTTGCTAGGAAGAGTTTTAATGAAGGTCAAGGAAAGGGCCTGGCAACAGGGTTTATGAAAGTGTTGTAAGGTTCATTATTGTCATTGTACGGAAAAGGATAATTTCCCTAAGAGAAATGGTGACATATACATAATAAAGTCCCTGTCCCTGTCATGACAGCTCAAGAGCATGCCATCGTTACCACCTATGTCACACTGCAGGTGTGCCTGCCATATGGGTGACAGCCGCTGACTTCTCTGATCAACACATAATTATCTCTGAATAAAAATGCACGTCGGAGCGGCTGGACATAATGGATTGAGGACCCAGGGCAAAATGCTCTTTGCCGCGTCCTGCAGCACCACCTGGGGGTAGGAGGGGGCCAGGGGGAGCTGCAGGAAGCCAGGGCAACCTTGAGAATCCTGCAGTGACTGGGCCATGCTGAGGTTATCATGTTTATCCTTCCCGTCTTCTTTTGGATAGGAGAGGTCACTTGGTTAATGGTAGGATGCCCCTGATGGAAAAGGTCCTCCTGATCAGGGCTATTCTCTGCTGATCTAACCATATATCTCTCTCACAGCATCTGGATAGTTTCCATTTGCAGAGTCCCCTTCCCCCATAAGATAATAAATATCATATCACAAGGATGGCAGTGCTCCTTCATGGAACACTGACTGTTTATTAGAGGCAAAAAGTTTAAGAGAAATGCTAACAATGTTCATTAATGGCCTGCATCCAGGTTTAATGAGGCATGTCAATATGCGGACTGGGCAACATCAGTGGCATAATAGTGGTGGTAAATGGGAGTAATTGTATCCAATTGTACGGCACAGCTTCCAGGAATGAGCCCGAACTGCCAACTGACAATGACAGAGCAATTATGGGAAGGCAAGCGAGCTGTGTCAAATTAGCACTTGGTGAGAACTCATTTTTCAGAGATGTGCTTGCTCTACAACACCACAAGTGATAGCTACTTTATTGTGAGTGATAGGAAGACCAGCACTTAGACTGATGTTCTGATTTGTCAATAGCTGTATTTGAAAGCTTAGTGTCACAAATATATAGAGATATTCAGGGAGAGAGGCACACTGCTCATGATCCGAAGGATAAGAACGTCGCTGAGAAGGTCATCTGTCAGTGTGAGCTGTCAAAGAGAGATCACACTCTATGAAAAGGGAACATTCAGCCGACTTAAGTAATTACCTTTGACTGAGATTTGAAGATGTCTTCTTTTGTTGGCCTACATTGACTGCATAATTTATAATTTACTGCAATCAGTGAAGGGCCAGGAATTGTAACTAAGAAAATCCTTATTTTATTTCTCATAATTACATTTCATTTTTGCTCCCTTAGTGCCTTGGAATGAAAAAGTGGGATATTGATGTAATCTCTTTTAGTAACTCACTCAAATCAGCTTTATCTTTTAACATATCATATCCAAATCGGAATGGTTGTTTTGTTTTATATTTTTTGACTGCAGATATGAGCCATACCCTATGCCATCTTATAAAGTACACTACGTTCTTAATGTGGCTTTACATGCTTTGAAGGATTACCATTTGAAAAGGATAAAGCAATAATTCAATTTTGTCTTTCTAGTGCAGAATGAAGAAAAAGAAAAGATTTGGTGTACTAAGAACTGAAATTGTAATCCACATCCTATTCAGAGATAGAGATCAGTTTGATATAGTTGTCGGAACTGCAGAGAGATAAGTATTGTAGCAAATATTTTAGAACTTTGTGGATTAATAGAATTTTCATTGCTTGGTGGAGTTTTTTCCCTGGTAATCTTGCTGGATCAATGTTTGAAAAGTAATTTCTTAGCCTTTAATAATCTTAAAAACAAAAGATAATATATGACCAATTATGCTCTAGGGTAATACAAGTAATACATTTTTGTTTTTTATCTTAATAGGAAAAAATATCTACTTACATTTTATTAACTAAAAATATAGCATGAATTGTTATCAATGTAGCTGTTGAATTTTTATTTTCTCAATTAAAAAAAAAATTGGAAAAAAAAGTCATGTTGGAAACCTTTCTTTGGTTTTCCCTTTTCTACTTGCCACTGTGGGCTGTTTGGTGTATCAAAATTTCTGATTCAAACAATTAAATCATTTTATTGGGAGTGGCTGAATGATTAATGAATTGTAACAAAAAGGGACCAGGGATTAACATGCCTTCTGGCCAAAAACTGTTGTTTAATTCCAGGTGTATTGATTAGCTGTAGAGTTATTGACAAAAGAATTAATTTAAGTACTTTAAGTCAATGTTACTTTAGTTTAAAACTGTACCTTTAGGCACAAGGAAATGCGCCTACAAAACTAGTCAATTAATATACTGTCAAAGTACTGTCACATTAAAAAAAAAAAAAAAAAAAAAGGCCTTATGTCTTCATATCTTAAATTTTAGGTAGGATTTTTATGTCATACTAATTTTCTAAGGTTCATCAAAGAGTCATATTTAAAATTAATAATTGCAGGTTTAGTGATATTTGCTAATTATTTAATGTTTCACCATAACTTCAAAGATTCTTCTAAAATATACTTTGTTTTCTTTAGTTTGAATTTCAGTACCTGACATTATTTTAAATTATATGCCTTGCTGATTCTGAAACACATTTTAATCATTATTTTTTTATGTTTCAGAATTCTTTAGGCCATTCAATTTCCCCCATTGTTGAAAGCTGTTTAATTCACAATGCCTTGAGTACAGGCCCGTCATCTATTCTATAGTGACTATACCACTTAATAATGGAATAGTGCATCAAAGTGCCACTTAGGTCTCAAATTGTTATGTATGACTGTCAAAGCGGTGAAAAAAGCAAAAAGGAAAAAAAAAAAAAAGAGAGAGAGAGAGAAAAAAAGGAAAAAAAAAAAAAAACTTGGTTTGTCTTTACTACTGGAACGTGAATTTGTCAGCCAGGTTTTGAAATCACAACAGCATTGCTTGCATCCCCAGCGAGATGTCGAAAACTTGACAGGTACATATTTTTTCAACTACAAGCACTTCTATAATGAAAACTAAATACACAAATCTTATTTTTTTTTGCTCTTGACAGATAGTTGTTGCCAATGGGATTTAATGTTCAGGTTTGAGTTGTCAAGAGAAATAACCAATAAGCAATCCAAGTAGTCAGTATACAGATATTCAAAAGCAAAACGCCTGGCTTATGTGATATACTGGGAAGATTTGAGTGTATAATTAACTAACTGAGGAACCAAGGACACTTAATCTTCCCTCTAATGGCAAGTTCAACCCATCACTGTCTCTCTCTGGGGGACAAACTGTAGCTTGTTTTCTGGTCACCAGGGCCTTTGGTTGTCATTTTGCTCTTTCTTATTCATCATATCCTTGAGTTCTGGCACTGCTCCTTTCATCACTATTCAGACATAGTAAGAATTAACAAGATAAGCTATGGCTCATTTCTGAAACTCTATTCATCATATGTATTTTTAAATTGGGGCTGTTTATCTGTCTGTCAACTCTGTATCACAAAATTATCTGCTTCTCTTTCAGCATACAGAAAAGGAATGTGCATTTGTACGTTCGTTTCCTGCACAAACATGAGCTTTCAGTATGTACACTGGAAATCATTAATAATATCTTATAAAATGCTCTAACACAGCTATTTACCTTCAGGCTATCCATTCATTTACATGGTCCTGTGTTTTCCTATGTGCATACATGTATGTACGTGTGTGTGCGCACTGTGCACATGTGGGTAGTATGTGCATGGGAGAGAGTGAGAAAAAGCAGGATAATGCTAAGGGGGAGGCTGGGGAAAGGGATGTGGAGGAGGCCAGATGCATTCTGCATTGTACGGTTGCCCCACAACGCCCTCACAGGAGCCTTCAGCCTTCCATTGGTGAAAGTCTGGTGCAGCAGGCATACTAACACATACTACCAGGTATGAAAGTCTTCTTCCAGCACTCCCATATCCCCAAGGAAGTAAAGGAACGCTAACATGGCTGGAGCAAAGCTACAAAAAGTCCAGTCTGCATTGGGCAGCTCTTTGCTCACAGCAAGGCAATGAAAATGGCTGTCATGTACTGTGTTTGAAGAGTAATGGTAAAAATAAATAAATAAAAAAGGTAACTTACAAGTGACAGGACATGAAAGAGAAAAATGTAACACAATAGTAGTATATCTAATGCTTTTTTAGGCCATATGCCAGACTTGTGGACCAAGAACTGGGGCATCTGCATGCACTCCCTGGGTTACTAATCTCCTCTGTATGCACAGATGTGGGACATCACACACAGCTAATCCAGGAGCCTCAGGCTATGTGTATGTCCAAAATGTACCCCATACACATATTCACAGAGCATGGGTGTAATAGTGGCTTTGTAAACCTGTCGGTGTAGTTATTATACTTACTACACTACTGATTGTTTGTTCAGCAAAGCTATGACTTGCTAGGAAGAACTTTTGCAAAGCTAAATTATACACAGAGAAACGAAAGAGATAACAGATAAACCCAGAACTTGTGGTACATAAGTAAACACAAGGCTTAAGGCATATCTTGTGAATAAGAGAGTCAAAGTGAAGGCTGACACCACTCCCTTACTTGTTCTCCTTAAACTGCTCCTGCCACTGGTGTACAGTAAATGTCTTAGTTCATAAATCATGGACACCACAGACCAAAATGTTTCAGGTTGTTGGTATCAAAGTAGATGGTGTGCTTATGCATTATGGACTTAATCCTGGAATGTGCTGGGTCCCTTTCCAGCCAGCTTCAGCTGGTCCCCAGTCTGCTCAGCATCTGGCAGGACTGGACCTCATGCCCTCATGCCTTTGTGGTAAAACTCTTTGCCATTTTGCTTGTAAAGATTGTACTCATGTAGTAAATCTGCTTTCTGAAGAGAAAAGCTTTATGCTTCAAGTTAAAATATCAAATAATCTTGAATGTCCATTCTTATCTTAAAAAAAAAAATCATTTGTGTGCATTTTTTTTGTTTTAAAACAAACAAATTATTGAGCTACCATGAACAGTGAGAGAGAGCATAAAAATACTTGAGACCACTCATTTTGATAGTCCTTTTGATATGCACATTTATAATATTAAAACATCAATTTTCTCCAGTTTAGTGAAATTAAAAAAGAAGTTCATTAGCCCTATCCAAAGGGATGAAAGAGGATTATAATATAATTACAGACAGACCCTTAATACAGTGGTAGAAGTGACTGGTGTTATTATTCTAACATAGAAAAATTTACTGTAGATGCTTTTGAGTCAAACTGCATACTTGTCTGTTTAATGTAGGTGCTTTCAGACATTAATTGTATCTGATAAAAAGCTAACACCACAGCTGATATACATGTTAGAGGCACTGTGTGTTGTCGTCGGGAAGGCTGGATAGCTCAAGGTTATATGACTGGGTTAATAGGATGAGATTCGTGGTTTAACACAGGCTTCTAACATGCAGCCATAAAGAAACTGAATGAAATACTACTGGCTGTCTCCTCCTAGGAAGCAGTCTTCGGGCCTCTAGTGATTGTTTCAAAAGTTAGAGACTCTTAAACATCCTACATTTCAAAGTGTCTCATTTGTACAAAGACTTATAAGTGAAATAGCATAGAGGAGACACACACATGAAGGAAATCTGTATTTAAATATTTATCTGATGGTTTTTATTTTAAAAAACGTAATTTTTTGTACAAGGGAAAAAAGATAAGAGAATTATTTTCATGAAACAACTGATGTATATCTAATCTGTAGAGACATATTAATATCAAAAATAGACTCTCTCAAAAATCAGACATAGCAAAGATTTCATAATATATTTGATTAATCAAAACCCAAACGGAAAGTTCTGATCTTCCCAGATGCTGATAAGACTTACAACTTGCTTCAGGGCATTATAAACCATGCGGCACCAAATGCTTGCATATATTTCATAACACACCAAGCTCTTGAATATTTCTGTAAAAAAAAAAAAAAAAAGATACTTCATTAAAATCTTACTGCTTCTTTTCCTCAGCTGCATTATACAGACACAGTATTATTCTCTAATTTATGAAGAGACATTTCCTTTTTTTTTTTAATTTCTTAGTCTGCCATGCCAATATGTTAGATACAGAACAGAAAACAGGTGATTTTTTTTAGTCATCACAAATAGGAAACAGGAGCAAGAATCATCAACCCTGCTTGCCTCTACTTGCTTCAATGGTTAGCGTAGCCCAAGGAAAAGGGTACAGGTAGTTTTAATGTGTGCTTTTTTAGTCCTGGGTCCATTTTGGTCCAACCTACATTGCTGACTTAAATGACATTTGTCTGAGAATTATTTTAACCAGTATTAAAGACATGCACAGACTATTGGTTTTTCTCTGAGGCACACATTGTAACAGGGTGAAGTAAAGGTAGAAATTCTTAAGAGAAGAAAAAGTGACTCTATTTCAACATATTTCTATATAATATATCCTTTGCATTGTAAACTACCAGAAAACAGGATAGCATAGGAATAAAAATGTTCATGAATGTTCTTCAGGAAGACAAAAAGAGTATTTTGTTGCTGGTGCAGTAGCGTGAGATACCCAGTGTCCATAATCCTCTTCCCAGAAGCATGCACATCCTACAGCTGTTTTGACATCACTCTTTGCTATCATTGCATATAATAAGTGGCGACTAAAATTTCTATGTCACATACACTTACCAGTGGCAACATTTTGGAAGAGTGAGAAAAATGAGCGGGGCTATAAACTGACCTGTGGAGAACAAGTCTGTCCATTATTTCACCATTTTATGCCAGGAATGAAAGAAACTGCCCAAAGAATGAACTTATAAATGAACGTATATCAGAGCATTGAAAAAAAAAAAAAAAAAAAAAAAAGAAAAGAAAATGAAAGATGTTCTCATAATTTGGTATTGATTAAATTTGGTATTTAAGCTGGGTAGTGCACATGGTAAGAAGCCACAGCCAGTGCTCTGCATTAATCACCTAAAACATTGAGTCAGCTCTTTCTTAAAATTAGTAACAAATTTATTTTAAGTTTGATACTAATGTATAATATATTTTGACACTTCTCAGAAAGGAAAAGTTGCCTCAGGTGCCAAGTTAACACCATAGGAAAATTAAAGTCAAAGTTAAGCACGCTGTCACTACTGCCTTTATATTTGGTTTACATGATGCAACCCCTCCAAATCTTATTTCCAAATATATATATATTATATATATTTCCAAATAAATATATTATTTCCATATATTTAACTGCCTAGACGGTATTAGTTTGAGGGAGAGAGAGAGAGAGAGAGAGAAGCAGCAATGAAGTAAGGAGCTCAAGCTGGAGCTCAACTTTTCACCATCCATCTTGTTTAACCAAGATAAGAAATTTGCTCTCATCTTCATCAATACCAATGGCATTTCAAACTGTTTCAGTAGAAAAAAAATAATTAAAAATAAAAATAAAAATTACTATGTGCACTGGAAATAGAAGACAAGGAAACAAGGTCAAGGGTAACATTTTAGTAAAAATATTTCTTCAGGTGTGAAAAAATAAAGCAAAGTTAGTGCATTCTCTCTTGTAAGCCCCCAGGAAACTTAATACAAACAAAATAGTTTCTCATAACTTCTATACTTCTTTTTATTCATTACACTTTACATGCATGTCTTGTTAAACCTTTCTTATGGCTCATTTTAGTAAATGGAACCAATCAATTTGTATTTCTCAAGCTAATAGAAAGACCCATAAGAACAGCAGGGTATACAATGCTGACTTTGAGAACAGGGCTTGAGTCTGCCACGCCAAACAAGCTTAGGTTTTGATAAAAGTATCCAAAAGACCAACTGTATTTTCTCTCTCTCTTCTCTGACATCTCTCACTTCCTTTTCCCATCTTTATGTTCCTCTTCCAACCACATCCAATCTCATCCACACCTGAAGACATTGACCTTGGTTTTATATTTCCCTGAATGATGCAAATGGATGCAAGCCTAGTCACTGTGGTTTGTCAGTAAGCCTCTAATTAATCATTCCATGACACCCAGAATTATTGTCATTTTTATCTCATTCAACATACCTTTTTCTCCTTCTGTAGTCCTCCATCATCACACAGATTTTCCTTTGTTCCAGAATGATATTCCTACCTTTGAAGATATTCCAAGTTCAGAGAGAGTTGTACTTTCTCACTTCAGATCTTACATGCTGGAGATGTGGGATTGCAACAGCACTAGGTATGGTTTGCTTGAAATTGGCAAATTTGTGCTATGCAGACAAAGAAACCAGATTCACACTTCTAAAACAACATTTCATGCATAGTAAAACATTTTTCTCATAAGAAAGTCAGAACGATCTGGTAGAGATTAAAACAAATGTTGAAGGTGGTCTGATATTTAACAGGAATCATTGTAGAAACAAAACACAAACCTTAACTGTTGTTCCCAATTCATGTTAAGGACTTGCGTGTATTTAATCTCTATCAGATGCTACATAAAATTGCCATTTAGAAGGAAAAGATAAGTTAAAAAATGCCACATATGGATACAGAATGCATTAGAGAACACCAATCTGGATCATCATTTCAAAACAGGAGCATTGGAATGAGAAAAAATAACTTAAAAAAAGGAAGACGCACAAAAAGGAATGAATGGACAAAGGAGGATTTAGTCAGGGAAACTGGTTAAAATCTAGAATCGATGAAATAATTAAAAAATGTTTTAGTTTTAAGTGTTTAACAGAGGATATTGCTAGTTATTGCTAGTTATTTTATTTCTAGTTATTTTATTAGAGGAGAATGTAGTGTGGGTTTGTTGTTGTTGTTGTTGTTGTTTGTTTGTTTGTTTTCTTTTTGATAACAACTGATGCAATCTTCAAGGACTTTTGAGTTTGTAAAACTTTCACAGTTTGTGAAGCAATGACCAGTTCTTATTTACACCCAACCTTAATCAGCACCTACAGGAAAATTTAAGGATAAAATGCTATCAGCCCCTTGAACTCATTCAGGTGGACAAGGGGATACAGTTCATTAATTCAGCTACAGTATGAGACTAGTGTATTCACCTGTCTCTTCACATCTACCTTCCAGTTACTCCAACTCTTGTACTGAGCTCACATGAAAGAATTATAAGGACAGATACTATACATTAGGCATCACCATAAGAAATGTTTTCAGACACATGAATATCTGAATAATGAGGCTGCACTGCTGTGTAAATTGAAGTTGCAGGTCTGCTTCTGCAACACAATTAAGCTTAAATATTGTGATGATGGAGACATTAATTCATCTGAATTCATCAGTTCTCATACAGGAAATACAGTGTACCTGTGTAAACTAACTTTTTTAATCTTGAGATGGAAGCCCTTGCTCCAGTGAACACAATACCAAAGTTGGATGAGTTTCAAAGGGGCAGGATTCTCCCACAGCTGCCTACAGAACTGCACCTCCACAGAGATGCATAACCCCAGCTGCCTGGAATGGGAAGATTCTGCATGTTAATCCCATATGGCCGTGTTACAATCTGTGAGTTGATCTGTACTATCATCAGTCTTATGGCAAGCAGAATCTCACCCTGTAAGATGGAAAGACGGATCTTTAATTACGTACAGTAATTCCTCTTGAAGCATTTCCAGAAAATCAGGAAGAAGCGAGAAAACACTGGCATGCTCAGATTTCTCTCTATGTATCTTTCTGTTTCTCTTCCTCTCTCTGTTTCTTTCTTTCCTTCTTTTTCTTTCCTTATTTCTCCCTCCCTCCTTCTTTCTTTCTTTCTTTCTTTCTTTCTTCCTTTCTTTCTTCCTTTCTTTCTTTCTCTTTCTTTCTTTCTTTTCTTTCTTTCTTTCTTTCTTTCTTTCTTTCTTTCTTTCTTTCTTTCTTTCTTTCTTTCTTTCCTTCCTTCCTTCCTTCCTTCCTTCCTTCCTTCCTTCCTTCCTTCCTTCCTTCCTTCCTTCCTTCCTTCCTTCCTTCCTTCCTTCCTTCCTTCCTTCTTTCATTTTTAATGGATACTTCATATATAGGGACTGAAGATATGAGAACACAGATTTAATTCCTATAGTGTTTCCGTAATCAATGCTTTGTATCTGAACAAAAGTGTAAAGAAGGTCATAAATGCACTAAGCTGCATTTCAAAAATGACATCGTAATTGCTGGGACTGCCTATCTTACCTTGGCCTCAAGCATTTACCAGGATTCAAATTTATTTCAAACTGTTCTCCAAAGTCTTCCTAATTTTTTTTTTTTGTCCAAATAGCAGCAACTCACAGTTAGTGAACAAAGCTTCAGGATTTTTTTTTTTTTTTTTTTTTTTTTACTTACAGCTAAATTTAACTTTACCCATCCAATAAAAAAGAAATAAGGGAGCCTTTATTATCTCCCTGGATTTCTGGGTATGATACCACATCATAGAGAAGTGGTTATTAGAGACAATGGCCTACCAAGGTGAAGTTTGTAATAAAGCCTATTATGTGGTTTCACCATTGACACTAATGGAATGTAACAGTGATTTAGAATGATTTAATGGTTCCCAGGTTGTGCTCTAATAGTGCTCTTTATATTATGATGTATATCACAAAACCTAATGTGGCTGTTGTGATATATTGACAGTATTCATGCTGTTTCATTTTTTTAGGGGAATTTTAAAAACTGCCAAAGAAGAAAATTAATAGGCTGCAACTGCTTTATTTTCAAGGGGTCTGTTTTTTAAATGTATGTGCATAAATTTCTATTTGGTGTCATGCTTAAGCTAATAAATTCATTTGCATTTTTATTCCAAAGTCATAAAGTGGAATGCATGCATGCATGCATTTGTGTGAGTGCATGTCCGTGTTTGAAGTCCCACTTTGAAAAGATTGTACTGTCATCTCAAAATATGTTTACAAAATGGTACTAATAGTTTCAAATGCTCTTAAAAGAGGAGTGCAAAAGACAAGCTTTCTCTTCTTATAGGCTGCAAAACAACACTAATTTAATAAGAGTGAGACAGCAGGGGGTATGAGTAGAGATTCACTTTAAAAACCTCCAGACCCTTAGGGGTCCAGGTGGCTTTTAGACTTGCACTTAAACTCTGGAATTTAAATAAAAACACAATCATCCTAGAACAGACGCAAGAGGAGATGTATTACAGGCTAGACACCTGCATTTTGAAATGGTTTGTGGGTGTCTCTGCAATGCCTGACCTATTAGCTCTAAGGCATTTTTGGTTTCAAGTAGGTTAAGAAACAGCAGGTATGTTCTTGCATTTTCTAAAAGTTTTTTCTTCTCCTTTCAATTTAAAAACATACCTCATGAAATATCATAGCTCTGAAGATCATCATTCTGATCAGTTTCCAAACACTTCAGGCTCCTTAAGTGACAAGGAAATGGTTAATGAATTTGTGCTGGGGTGAGGGGCGGGGGGCTGAAAGAAGCACTAGAACATAGTTCTCTGTTAGAAAAGGTATTTCATACCTGACTAATATTTACTCTAAAAACATTTGAGCAAAGGTTCTCAGCATTTTTTCTTATGTTTCCTTCCCTATCCTCTCCTTTTTTAAAATGATTTTCCCATGTTGAAACCAGACAGGGTACGTTTGGAGGGTGAAAGAAAGGAGGGATCCTGAAAACTTGGTTATTGCTACCTTGATTTCCTCATCAAACTATGCAAAGGAGGCGGATCTTCCCAAGCCCACCTCAGGCTGAGAAGCTGTGGAGGTGTCTCCCACTTCCTCTCTCTCAAACAGTGATGAAGCAAGGAAAAAGGGAATTCTCTTGTCTAGGATGGGAGAAGGGTGAGTACCAGCTCTTACAGGTGTAGAGGGGAAGAGGAGTGTGAGAGGGAGGAAGCTTCCAAGCAGTGAATGCATCACATCATAAGTGACTGTCCTGCACTTATGACAGCAGACGATCAGGTCTCTCTGGTTCCCTGTTAACCTGTGCCTTCTGTTCTGTGCTGCAGCTGCTGCTGACCCAGCAGCAGTAGGCCAAACCTCAAAAGCATGGGGCCCTTGAGTCCTTGAGTATTTGGATAACAGTGACTGTGTGCACTCTGTTCTCATGGGGACTGAGCATTGGTGAGCACATCTTCGACACCAGCTGGTGGGTGCTGCTTGTCCTGCTGAGGTTGGAACAAGTCTTTGGTGTCATCAGACTGGCCATCAATGCTCTGAATCACTGCCAATTAGGCAGGAGGATATGAACTCTGTGGGCTGACGGTGAGTACCACCAAGTACTTGCTCATCCCGAGAAGAACAAACCTTGCTCATCCCGAGAAGACAGGGCAATGACCTAAATGTGAGGATTTGGTTTCATCAGTCTCATCCATGTGAGACATTCTTTTGGAGGGTGTTAAAGAGTATGGTTCATTTAAATCAACCAGATTAATTTAGTCACCCAGCTGAATTTATCCCAGATGAAGGACTCCTCAGGTGCTCACACTGGTGTTGATACAGTCTCCCTAAGGGCAGACTGACAGTGCCATCTGGGAGAAGTGGTGTGAGTGAGCACTCAGAAATGGGAACACACTGGATAAGGACTTTAGAGCCTAGCCTAGTGCTTTGGTCTGTCACAGCCATTAAGAGAGCTCCCCAAGAAAGAGGGAATTTGTTTCTCTGAACCCCCATTCCTGCGAGGCTCAGAGGAGTTCCTGTTTTGTCAAACTGTAGGTTATAGCCATTAATGTAGCACTGATGTTCACTAATTGCAGGGCAATAACATGACAATGTCCTATCATGCTTCTGGTTAGTTTGATTTAGCCTTTTTTTTTTTTTTTTTTTTTTTTTTTTTTCCCTGTGAAAAAAGCATCTTGTGATAAAACTGTCTGGGATGAAGTCCTCGGGAACACAACACAACCAGACATCTCCTGGTGGGATCACGGTTTGTGTCGCATGTGCTTCCAGTGTTATGGCAGGGGAATTCAGTGAGCACAAAATAACAATTTTCCTCTCTCTCCAAGTCACCCCCTAAAACTGTCCACAAAATCATAATTTTTCAAGTGTAAAGGGTATGTACAGGCTGGAAAATGGTTTTATAAATACATACTTACATTGAATAATGACTTTGGGGCACTGAACTGAGAGAGGATAGGCAGAATTTTGGAGAAAGTCATTTGTTTTTGACACTGAAGTTATTTCAAAGTTATAAGCAAGATATTTCTCAGGAGATGTTATTTCTTTCTTTCCTTTTCATACCGCATCATCCCTGTGGAGAGCTTTGTGGAATCACACAGAACAAAATTAGGCAAAGTGTCTGTTACATAACCTCCCCTTTCTCTAAAAATAATGGGAGCATCAATAGCATCTAAGCTTCTCTCTTTCCCAAGTATATGAACAGCACCTGGAAAGTGGGGCTGGGAAATAGTGGAGATTGTGTAATGAAACATAAAGATCCTTTTTACAGTAATGCATTGAAATTTGCATAATTATTATCCCATTTTGACTTTTTAACTTTAGAGAATCTATGTGGGTCAGTTTTCCCTGTTTTAATTAGCAAATTCAAAATAACAAAAAATGGCAATTTCCTTCTCTCAAGCTCAAGTGGACTACTCAGCCTGTAGCAATAATTATATTTTTCAAATGTGAGGTGCCTAATTTAAAGTACAAGATTCCCAGTAGTTGCAGAAGTTTTAAGGACAAGAAGTGACAGAAGCAAGTAAACCTTTTCTTTGTATTGCTTCCCAGATGAAAGTCCTTTCAGCATATAAACTTAATAGGAATTGTGTCACTCATGTAAATAAATTTTTGTGTCAATATTATTTATTGTAAAGTATTTTAACCACTAGGGTAAATGAAGAGCAAGGCTTTACTAATCAGATTACTAGCATGCTTATTCTAATTTATACCTTCCACGGTTAGCCTTTAAGCCACAGTTGACCTCTTATTTTTTATATTAACTGGAAACAATTCATCAAGTGAGTTACCCCTCTCCTTTCAAATCCACTTGTATTACTAAAAGGTTGAGTAAAGACCTCTGGGGAACAAGGGCAATTTTTGACATGGATCTCAACAGATTAAACTATGCAGGGACAATATAGAATACATTGGAGCAATAACATTATCACATCATAGCCTGATTGAGAGGCATTTCCTTGCATTTTTGTCCTTTTACCATAAGCCAATAGTAGCCACAGGCATTTGACTGGAGAGCCCGGAGGATTGACAGGCCTGGCAGTCATTACACGCTGGATTGAATACTAGATTACTCCAAAGTGGCTCAGGGTCAAGGATCAGTGTGTTCCCTTTTGGCACTAAATGACTTTAATATCCTTACTGTATTAGTCAATTACTTTAAAGCTGCTGCTCTCTGAGCTCTCTCTGCCCCCCTGCAGTTTACTATGGACATTTGAATTGCTCCCATACTTAACCCACACATCTGCTTTTAGCTGTCAAAAGAATAGTGCTACCACTGGAGCTATTGACAATGCAAAATGAACAGAGATACTTGCTGTCAGTGTCAAGTGGCACTTTCTTTTCATTGTTTGTTTTAAACAACTCCTAAATAACTGCACAGTGAAACTGTTCCTAATTCAGGAAGAGTCCAATCCCATTTTGCAGACTACCTTTAATTACATTTTAACCTGACAAAAACAAGCAGGAGTGAGTTATCCTGTCTCTGTACTTGTTCATGGGGAGAAGAAAAAAAAAATATATATATATACGTACTGCAGTAAGACACATAAAGATGGGTTGCTTTAAACTGTTGCTTGAATTTCACAACAGCCACAGTGACTCCAGCAAATTACACTGCACTTCTGAATTTATTGGTGCAACACAGTGAAGAATTTTATATCATGGCCACTGAACATTAAAAGGTCTGGCTTGGCTTGGTGTTAAACCAACATGTCTAGATTAAATATGAGCAGAACTGATCTGAATTTTAAAACTGCTTGAAAGTCATGCCTTTAGTGTTTTAGTGAAAGTGATATCACTGCACATGAAAGCACATCTGTGTGGTGGGGCCCGGCTTGTGTGTGGTGATGTCATTGGGCTAAAAAAGCAGCTCAGGACTTCACAGCTAGGTACATACAGAAATGATTTTCTCTTGCAGATATACCCATTTCCATCTGTTTGAGAGTAAATATACACTGCGTTTTACCAGAAGAGCTGTCACCTTAAGAGTTTGGTAAGCCCGTATCACTTGCATGTAGGCATTCACAGCTTTTTCCTCTTTTCTTAATAACTTGTAATGTGGGTGTAATAACTGGTTGTTTTATTATTCTTCTAAAAAATACATCTATGTGTTTTATAAAAAAAAAAAAAAAAAGAATAAAATTATCTATACTGCTGGGTGAATCAGATTGATCCACTTTATGGACAGTTCGTGGATCTGTCATGTCATGCCTTTCTCATCCTTCAGAGAACTGTTAAATACTAATATATCTAATATGAGCAAGGAGTTCAGACTCTTCATTTACTGCATTAAAAAAAAAAAAAAGAAAGAAAATTTGACAAAATTTTGACATACATGGTAGATATAACACAGGTCATTACTCCTGGGAACTGTAAAAGATCTGATATCCTGACTGCCCAATACTTTTAGTTAGGGAAGTGCCCACTCAGACATGTTTGCTGAACACAGGGCCAAAGCAGAAATGAATCCACTGTGCAGCCCAAGCTTCAGCAAGGCTTAAGCAGGATTAGAGACTTTCTATCTCCCAGCTCCAGCAGACTTTGTATTTCACTTGAGATTAAAACTGCTGTGTTAGGGAGTAGATGAAACACTGGTTTAAATAAAATAGTCTCTAAGTTTCTGTTTATGTTATGCAGGATCTTTGAGGATAATAAATACATCTTAGGTAGTGGAGCACTAATAATAATGGAGTAATATTATCCATTCTAAAATACATGCATACTTGTATTTCTTTCCATACAAAAAAAAAAAAAAAAAAAAAAAAAAAAAAAAAAAAAAAAAAAAACATTTTATATATGAATCTTGAGTTTCGCCTTTTCAAGGATATATTACATGTGTTCCTACTCCAGGAAGGCAGACAGACATGTGGACAGTAATATATATTTCGTTTGCAGTGTGCCTCAGCTCAGCAGCTAGGCATAATGAATGGTGCCTTGGGGAATGCTCTGAATAATTGTGCTAATTTAAAATTTAGTCAGCAAAGGACCTTAAAAAACTTGATACCTCTTGGTAATGATGCATCATTAGCACTTTTCATTCATTTATATTTTGTTGTGTTTAGGGATTTGGGTATTCAGGAGAAGAAAGGTAGCCTGACAAGAGAGTGATTGAATCAGCCCCCTTGATACCTGGGAGTGACAGAAGGTGAAGTACTGTAGCTGCAGTTGACAACTACTTTAATATGAGCCACTTATAAATATTTACAATTCATAAGTCAATGATGAGCTTGTGTATAGCACATAATACTGTGCTATATTTGGTATATTTATTTGGAGTCTGATCATTAGATTGGAAATAGCTCAGTGTTAAAGAGTTATAGAAACATTTTCAATTAAAAGAGCTTCATTTCGAGACTGCAGTGCACAACTTTGAAGAAAATAATATACACAATACAGGTGAGTTCATACTTCTAGGAAACTGAAGAACTATTCTCATCTTAATCATGGGAGTAAAACATCCAGCTTCAGTGCAATAACATACGTGAGTAAGATTAATAGGAATTGGCTCTTGATGATTTATTTGGCACAGACACCACAACACTTAACATATGGCCTTTTTGCAGTACAATGGTAAGCATATCGGAATCTAGTCATGAAACAGTGAGTTCTATTTACAGCACAAAATATAATTTTGTTGGGGATATAATTCCTCTTGTTAAAGAATTCTACTAATAAGTTGATTTTGTAAGCTAAATGAGACACCTCAGGTACACGATTTTGATCTGACTGCAATAAAAGATCAAGCTCTCACCAGTATGACGGGTCGAAAATGAAGCACCTATTGACTGACAGATTTCAATATTTTTTGTTCAAGACAGACAATTCTATGCAAACATTTTTTTGTTTCTCTTATAAATGTTGTACACTCTTCATAAAAGAAAAAAAAAAAAAAAAAGAACCACACTTCATAAAACAAATTGAAGTAAAATGAAAAAGCTTCCAGGGAAGGTATCTTTTTTTTTTCTAAAAAAAAAAAAAAAAGGTAAGATGTCTGTACTTTCATGAACTACTTACTACTTTAGGCAATTATCTGTAGTTTCTGTCTCTTAAATATGAGTGCAAGGTGCAGTGATGAGTGCTAAATATGTTAATCAAGAATGAAAAATAAATTGGAACATTCTGGAGCACATGCACTGGTACATAAAAAGACAAACTAATCCTCTGTTTGCAGTGGTAAAACATATAATAGCTTGTTATGCTTGGGTGTCTATTTTTTTTCCAGTTTCATTGTGACTACTTTTTAATATAACAACAAGGATTTAAATGACCATTGGGGATGGATACTCCTTTCTTTCCACCCTGGTGGGTAATGAGAGAGACAATACCTCCAGCCATTATCCCTTCGAGTGCTGAGTGGGAGTGCAGTTAACTTTGATAGCATAGAAGTACATTTTTATTGCATAGAAAAAAATGTCGAGAATAACCTATTCAGTTTAACATTTTCACAGAGTAATTACACATAAAATTAGCTAACCATCAAAGTTTTTAGCTACTTTTCCACATCATATTAACTGAATACATACACATTTCATCTTTAAGCACAGGGAAATTATTTTAACCTCACAATATCCACAGAAACAATCCAGCTTTTTTGACTTTTTACTTGTTGATAATTCTAGGTTTGCTTCTCAAATTATAATTAATTTTTCAGGTGCTAATGTAGAAAATCAATCTGTAATGTTTCTCTTGTGTATGTACAATGCAATCGTTCATTAATGCAAACTCAAATATCAAAAAAGTGTCTGTTTCTGTTTAATTTGTATGGTCTGGTAATAGTATTGTCAGAGTCTTGTCATGGATCATACTCAGGTATGTAAACAACATGTGAACTTACTTTGAATGATAGACAATCTCATATTTTTTTCTCATAAAATGACATATACAAATCAAGGAGCTAAAGCATGGAAAGTAACATATTTTGGTCTTGTGACTAGTGGTAACCTGGTGCTATTGAATTACTGAACTGTGTCTGAGAACTAATGAGAAAAATTACCCAGGGGAATCTTTATCCAATGCACTTGGAGAGCACCTTGGGGACTCATTCCGTGTCTGTCACCTTTCCCGTCTCATTGACACTCAGCTTCTTTACCACCATTACACTGTGCAACCATTTCACTTTACACCTCACGATTAGAATATTAAAAGGAGAGAATACTACACTACTTGCTCCAGATAGCAGAGTTGTTTTTGACACTTAAAATAGAAATTGTCACTGAAATATCACAAGGACATGACTGTCTCTAGCTCCAGAGCTCCAGTAGAACATTTTAAAGCTCAGAGCTGTATTATTTTGTAACTAATGATATATTTTATCATATTTCTTAAATAGCTTGTTTCTTAATTTCTTAATTAACAATGAGACATTTAAGAATATGTTATGTCATATAGACCACACAAATGATTTCTCTTAGGCAAAATTTGCTCCTGTCATAGTAGCAGAAACTGAATCACTGGTATTGATTGTATAATGATGAGCATTTAAATGAAAGAATAGAAATGTTGTTAGCAAAAAGTACAGCATTTCACAAGTGATAAATATTTGGTGAAGACTTGTGAAGTCTGAAAACACATGGAAAAATCTTCAGTTGCTGTAAATGCATTAGCTTCATTGGCTTTGGGGGAACACTGCTGATTTCCTTCAGTGAAGATTTGTCTCGTATATCTTACATCTATATTTAGTAGAGCTTCAGTACATCCCACTAGGGCCAAAACCTGCCTTCCTCTGGAAAGCTTCCTCACTGAAGTGCACAGCACTACTCTCATGAGTAAGAACAGGGAAGATTTGGCCTCAGGGAATAAAGCTCAGGAAAAAAAAAGAAAAAAAGAAAAAAAAAATTTGAAAAAATCCAACTACATTTTTTAAACTTAAAAAGTGCTCTAATTTCACCTGGTTGGTGATTGCAGAGAGAAGCTAATTAAAGCCAATGGAGAATTTTAAAAGTGAAGAGAAAAAACAAATTAGGGCAGCAGGAGGAAAATAAGTTTTCTAATTATATATAATGAGGATACTTTTTGCATAGTGCAAGAAGCAAATGTATACCTTTTCTATTATATCTAGACTATGATGATTTCTGCTGTGTGGCCCAGGATGCTACCCATATAGCTGCATGTACCTACCACGTAAGTAGTTGAAAGTAGTTGATTTTAAGAGCTCTAGTTAGCCAAATGTCTGTTGGGTTGAACTTTTTTTTTTTTTTTTTTTTTTTTTGGTAGAGACTGAGAAATACTGAATATATTTGACTATTGGTTATATTTACACCACCCATTGCCTCCATTGGGTGGAGGCAATGTTTTTGATACATTGTTTTGTTGGTAGATTCTCACATGTCTCTTAAAAGTGAGGAGTGGTGTGAAGGAGAAATTATTTTGGCAAGTGTGAGGAAGAATTAAGACTGTATGCCGAGGCTGGGTTTACTTGCCTTCTGCCAAAGATCTTTCCAGGGAACTGGAGAAAGTGTGCTCTGATCTTATCCTGCTTCTTCTGAAGCCAGTGGGATTTCTGCTACAGACTCCCTGAGGACAGACTCAATGTGGTATTTTGCACTACTGAAATTAGTAGGCAGCCACTGATATGGTGGATCTAACATTTCTTGAAAATAATTTAGCACACTTGTCCCAGCCTTGGATTACCAACAGTTCCATATTTCATTGTTGGCTCAGTAAATATACTTTGCTCTAAATGAAATAAAGATGTACTCATGGAATTGTAGATTTTCTAGAGGATTCTTTCCCCTGCCCAATAATCCTGAGCTTCAGAGAAGAGGTAAGAGACAACTGAAAAATTAACTTAAAAGTTACAGTATTATTGTTAACGTTTAGGGATTGGAAAGGACCCAAACAACAAGTTCTGACAGTAATTATGAGTTCTTTCTTGTTTGGTGTACACCACTGATGGTGTGAAAAAAACAGTGATGATGACAAAAAGGCAAGTGAGGTTTTGATGTTCTCTTACACATTTATTCCAAACCTTCCAAAATTAGAAATATTTTAAGTCTCATTTGTTTTACAGGACTGAGTTTAATTAATTAGAACCAGGAGCCATCAAGCATGTCTGTGCAAAGTGAGGACAAAGCACTTCTGCTCAGATCATCTCCTTCATCTCCACTCTGCAGCCATACTGCACAGGGGGAAATAAGTGAATAAGAAGCAAGGTTGTGAGGATAATATCTATATTATCAGCTGTTCACCTTTAGCTGTCTTATTGTGGGAATTTCAAGTCACTGGACTTTATTCTGTGCTCAGACCAAAATTCCCTTACCTATGCTTTTGCTTTGGCTGGTCTGAGATCTACCTGCATGAACGGAATGTCAAAGAGAAAGCTAGTTTGTGAATATTTTAGGAAAGTTAATACTTCTTACTCCAGCACAGTCACATGATCTTTGAAAATAAAATTCTATTAACTGGTCTATTTAAGCTCCCTCTACTCTTTCAATATGTTAACTTATGTGAAAATCTTTGTTTGTTTGTTTGTTTTGTCTAAAAGTATTAACTTATAGTTCACACATTCTTGTCCCTTCTTTTCAGCAGCAAAATACAACTCTGTAAAAAATGTATGGATTATAGGGAAAACCCTCCATGTCAATACAATATAAGAAGACAGTTTGTGAGCTGCATTTCTTTGTCTTTCTCAGAAAGATAATTATGAGCATAGCAAAGGAAGAAATCTGTAGATTTGGTTTTGAAGGAACTGCATGAAGCAGGTACTTGATTCAGTGTCATGCTAGTGCTGCTATGGGCAACAAGCCATTTCAGTAGAAGTTGGGATTTAATATACATTTAAACTTTTTCTCTGTGACCTCCCTCCCACCCATTAAATTTCTTACAACAGGCTCTTATCAGCTTCTCGGGGCTAGTTTTTGATTGGGAGTTGATGAGGTTGCATTAAATCTTCCTGACACTTTGGATACCTGAACTTACAGCATTGTCACGTAGCAGAAAGCTATAACTAAAACCTGAAGGCAACTAATATGTATATGAAAACCACTAATTTCATGACTCTTTACTAGTACAACAACTTAGACTTGCAGAGACAGTAAGTGGAGTTAGATGTGTTTCATCATTTATCATTTTATTTTGCCAGCTTGGACTTATGCCAGACATCAACAGTACGTAATTTCTATATAATTGTATATATTACATAGATATATGCATGTGAATTTCAGAAATGAAGGGAAGAATAGGTCTCTTAAGGCCAAGGAAGTTCAAATATACTCCTCCTACTGCCATAGATCTGTGTGCAATGTTAAGTTCAAGTAGAGATGTATAAATAGAAGTAGCAGTGTCTGATCCATCACTCACATTCAGGATAGTCTTTCTGTTTCAGATGTTTTTACTAATCAGTTTTAAGCAATCCAGATTTTCATTTGAGAAACTGCGAAGGTGTAAATACATGAAGACTTGCATTATATGAAAGTCTATGGGGAGTGAAAAATTGTTTATAGCCTGAATACAGAACCATTTCAACACCTTAATGTCGGCTTTACAAAGTAATGTTATGGTGGGCAGCTGAGATGGGAATGCACACTGCTTATTGACGGGGGAAAAAGCTGACCTTGCACTTTTTCAGATTTCAGAAAGAAAATTATTTTATTTATAAACAGCTTTTTTTTTTTTTTTTTTTTTTTTTTTTTTTTTTTGAGGAGGAGGAGGAGGAAGAAGAGAAGGAAGAGGAAGAGGAGGAGGAGGAGAAGGAGGGTGGGGGGAGAAGGGAGACAGCGTGGGCAAAATTTAATGGTGTGGGTACTGTATACTTACTTTTGCCTGCCTAAGTAGAGTGCTTTGAAGGAAGCAAATCACACAGGTCTAATCCTAATTTGTGCCTCTCAAAATCTTTCTCTGTGGGCCCCAAGGTCATCTCTGAACATCTACTTATTCTTTAATGCACAGTTGAAAATGTGCAGTGAAACACTAAGGCAACCACTTTTTAGTGCCATGATCACGCAGGTCATGAAAAGCTGGCCAATAGGGTAAATACAATTAATATAGTAGTGTTCAAGGGCCTGATTAGCACTATTTATCTGTCATTTCCTTTCATTCCCGGAGATTTCATTGCACTGAGTTCAGAGTCTTGCATTTACTGTTTGGATCATTCGTCCTGGTCTAGTTTGTCACAAACGTCTAAAAGTTCTGCTCTAAATGACTTTGATGGTGTCAGCTCAGTCAGCGCCAAAGCAAACGCAGGGTATATGTTTACAGTCTCTTTTTTATACATGTCTGGGGCAGAAGAGCTATTGAAGCAAATTACTTCTCACCCACATGGAGGGTATTCCTTCAATGTCACAGTGGAGGTCATTGACAGGGCAACACAGAAAAGACAGCTTCCGAAGAGTGAGATGAAGTTTTCCATAATGCCCACCCAACAACTTTTCTCAAATGCTATCAAGGAGAGCATTTAACCCTTTGTAATCAACAAATACAAATGCAAAAATAAATCTTTAAAACTTTTAGCATATGCAATAGCATATAATTGCAGGAAAAACTCATCACATGCCATAATAATCCTACCATTATAGTAATGGCCAGAATGATACATCATTTTTGCATTTTAAAAATAAATATTTGTGGCTGCTAATCTATTCAGAGAAGCTATATAATTTCTTGTTGATGTCGCTATACTGACCTCTGCAGGCTTTGGAAGTTTGCAACGTTGTTTACGGCAGTGACTCTGCCATGACCCACTATGCAGCGGAACAGCTTGCACCACAGACACACTTGTGGGCCAATGTGGCTATCCGAGGGCTTGCTTGCTTTTTAGAACTAAATATAAAACTGTAAAAGAATTTAAAATCACGACTTGAAAGTCAGTATTCATGATGTTCAGAAAATGTTACTTTAGGAAGAAGTGAATTAAGTGAAAAAATCAGTATTTAAGTGGGTTCTTTACAGATTTCAGGTTTTATAATGTGACCTAGTTGTTAAGAATTGTGTCCATTTTTAGTGCAAAATGTCATGACTATTAATGACTATGCAAAGCGTGTCTGCTAAAAAAAATAATTTTTCTGTATATTTAATCAAATTTCCTATAGTATGCTATTCTGCTCCTAGGTCTACAAAACTTGTGTGTGTTCAGTATGTTTTATAAGTATAAGGTTTCTCAACAAGGACAGACAAACTTCAGTATGCATATTGATACTTTAATGATGCAAACTCAGTTTCTGAGTTTTAGTATATTAAATTAAATTAATTTCACAGAAAAAAATAAAAACATAATACATGTGTTAATATGGGTTATTTTCTGTTAAATACTTACTGCATTTCTGGAGTTAAGTGAGTTCCTTATATTTATTCATGTCCAAATATAATTTTTCAATTAGGGTCTGACACTTCTTTTATACATATATATCATTTTTGTAACTTATAGTCATGTTTGGCCGACATACAGAGCTATGCCCTATACCTTGTTTATGTTAGAAACAAAGACTCTCTGAACTGCAGCTCTGTTTATAACTATTTGTGGTTTAACAAATGACAAAATACAGAAGACTTAAAAATCTTGGTCTGGAAAAAATATCTCAGTCTGGTTTATGTTTTCATCTACTTTCCCCACATTTATTGATTTTGTTAACTGTTTCAGCCATTCACTGTACACTTCTCTGACCACATCGTATTTATGTTGTATGCAGGTAACTGACATCTGAAGAAAAACAAAACATACAGGATGAAGTCCTGGCTCCTCTGAAAGCTCCCATTGACTTTAGGAGAGCCAAGAATTTTCTTGTTGCGTTTTTGTCTCTCTTGCTTCATCCTCAGAATTAAATGCTCTTCTGGACAAATTCAAAGTTTATCTAATTAATCTTATTCTGTAATAGACTGGACGGTTATACTCCAAGACACAGAGATATATGGACATTCCTATTTCCACTATTTGTGGAAAAAATTGTGCATTTTGGGATGGATCACTCACACTGGATTAAATTTTCTGTAATCCAGTACTGATAACTAAGAGTTGCCAAAAGCTAGCTAAAATAGGGAATGTTTGGTGGGTGAGAAAAATGCACATGGAAAGTTGCAAGATTATTCTTTAAATATTTGGCTTAACATTCACTCCCTCAGTTTTATTTTTCCAGTTATTTGCATCGTCAAAACACACGGTCTGAGATAACTGGAGATGTTGTCTGAGAAGAGCAAAATTTTGAGATTAGTGATTAGATAGAGAAAAAAATCTAGTTACCACCATGCCTGTGAGATACATTCAAAGACTGTAAAACTTTACACAGTACTCCAAGACATATCCAGAAGCATACCTAATGTTATCCAGCCACAAATGAGCATTCAACCTATGAGATCAAACAAGGGATAATCTGAAGTGAAAAATAAACAGGTGTCAATGGTGAAGAATTTAGGTCCTCAGAACCAGCTGTTTTTATTCTGGAGATTTGCTCCTTTTGCTCCACACTATTTGCTAATTTTAACCTTGCCACATTGCCTTGCTCTGTCACATAGAAAACATTAATGGCATTTGAGACTAAATCACCATATCTTAATCATTAGGGACTAGCCAGTGAGAATGAACAAAGGTAGTCATCCTTCATCACCAGGAGGCTTGTCTAGCCTGGCAGTGTAGGAAAGGATAGCTGAAAGGAATATGTTCTCCCAAGAGGAAGCACTTGTTTATTGGATGCAGAGGTGATATAACAGCAATGATTAGAGATAGTAACTGCCAGTCCATTCCAATACTCAATCACACTGCAAGCTGAAGTACAGAGTAACTTGGAATAGCTTTATGGACGTACCCACATTGCCATATGGTGCTGGCCCTAGGACCCTGTGACCACGTAATACCTTTACTGGCAATGACAATCAGGCCATTTGCCTGTCCCAGGCACATATTGCACATACAAGGAGTTAAATGCTGGAAGATCTTGTGTGAACATTACAATGGGGCATGTCAGAGGACTGCCCCCATGCATTGTTTCTGCTTTGGTTCCACTAGGAGGGAAACTGTTCTGGGTGTACCAACAATATCCCCACTACATAACAAACTTACACTTCACAACACACTAAATTAATAACCTGAACACACCCTAACTACAAGTACTAGAAGAAGTTTAGCTACGGCAGCATAATTCACCATAAAAGTTATGATGTGGCTTTTATTTCAAGGACATCTCAGGAGTATGTTAAGATGTTCAGTATACAGCTGACAAATTAGTCTGGAATATAAGCTGTGGCCATGTCGAAGACCACTGAAACTCAGGATATGAGATTTTTTTTTTTTTCTTCCCCTGCCAGTGGAGTATAGACCACACAGTAAATTCTAGAGCTCTACAGAAACATAGCTCACATTTAAGTACAGCTCTTCATGTGCTGATCCCAGATTAAAGCACCAGGGCAACTGATCTGAGCAGTCATTGAAGCCTTCTCTTGCCCATCAGTCTTGATTACTTGGTATTCATGTCAGGCCTGTCCTGTAATGCAAATAATCATTCAGTATTACACTTCTACACTTTCTTGTTTTCATGGAAATTTAGAACAGGATCACGGCCTGATTCTGTCAGTATAGGGACCACAGTTTCGTTTTTGTCCTAGAAGTTCCTAATTTGTGTTCATTTCTCTGTTGGATCTCTGTGAAAGCAGTTAAACAGGATGTCAGCTCCTTTTAATTTTGCTAAGTGCAGGTCTTGTTGCGTTTGGCTTAATTTTCCATCCGTCTGGTGACTCGTAAAACTGAAGCTTGACCATTCAAGAGTGTAGCAACATCCAGCATCCCAGCAGGCACCCCCAGGGCACCTTGTCAGATGGTATTAGCAGAGGAACCAAAGCACACAGCCCCTGCTGCACTGTCTGGACATGTACAACTGAAGCACCCTCAAATCACAGGCTGAGTGATCTGGCTACTCTATGTAAAAGTAGCTAGCTGTAAGCTCCCTTTGGAAGTCCATAGTATAGCTTTCCACACATGCCCTTACAACTAAACTGTACTACGGTAGATCTAAAAAGGCTGTAAAATAGTATCTTTGCCCATTTCCCCTATTAAACTCTATTTTCTGATGGGGGTATAAAACTGTCAGTGTTGTACCTTCATTGTATATACTTTTACACAAAGGAGCTTTAAGTTTCTTTATACTATTGAGGTAGCACAAAGCAGATGCAATAGGGACTGTGCTCTTCCCCTTTCTGAAGTATCTATGGTGCTATTTATGCAACAGACTATATCTGATACCTCATTACTGATATAAGCAGAAGCATCACCCAACAACTGCAAAGAGATTTTTTTGCATACCTCAGAGGCTGAACTTGATCCAGTACTTCTGAGACATTGGGCATAAACTATTTTCCACCGATGTTCTCTGATTTGCAAAGAAAAAAGAAAAAGAAAAAAAAAATTATAGGATGTATAGTGTGCAAATAGACTTTGCACTCTACTGCAACTAACAGTAATGGTATGCAGGCTACAATTTAAGAAGAACTATTAGCTTTCTGAGATGTTAAATTACTGCAGAGCATGCAATAATAATAATATGGGAAAAGACAGCACCCTAGTGGGTTGAAACAAAGAACACAGCACAGCCCTATCATACACAGCCTCTGTAGTAACACTTCTTTTTCACATAAAAAAAAGTTCCTTCCTGGGGAGCACGGTTGTTATACACTGACACTGCATTCTTCTTGCACAATGGCCTTGATTTGGTGAAGTACCTTATTCACACACATGTCTCTGAGCAATTGAGCAGTCTCACCTGAGTGAATGCAGTTGTTCATGAGCTCAAAGTTAGGCCCATCCTATAGACTTCACCTGAATGTAGCCTCTACAATTTAGCCAGCTTTCACATTTTCTAGACACAAGACACAAAAAGCTGGAACTATTTCAATTCCATTTATCAATTTTGTCTTCTTTTTTTTTTAATATCAATAAATAAATTAACTGATCATCTTGCTTATATATTGCATCTTTGAGGTAAAGTATCTAATGCAGGGTTGGTTTTTTGGATTTTTTTTTTTTTTTTTTTTTTTTTTTTTTTTTTTTTTTTTTTTACTTTTTCAGTGTAATTTACAACCAAATTTCTGTCCATAATTAGACCAGGAAAAGAAAATCAGCACAGATTAAAAGCAAGTTCAAACTCAAATATTTTAAGCACAAAAGTAGAGGGAGAAAAATGGTGCAATGTGGAAATATACTTCCAAGGTAGTCTTAGCCATTGGTACATAAGGACTTGAAGTCTTGACCATGCTAAGCTTCTGTCTTTCACTTAAATACCACATTTAAGTGATATATACCACATTGAAGTGCTGCCATATTTTCTTGAATTCTCTGTCCTGTAATAACATCAAGAGAAGTGAATAGCCAGAAAATAAAATGTGTAATATAAACTAATAAACATCCTAGAAACTCCTCTTTCTTTTTTGCTCCTTAAGGATCATTTATGCGTTCCCTCCTCCCCCGCTCCCACTACTACCATCAAAAATAAAAAAATTAAAAAAATTACATAAAGTGGACTTACTGTACAGATGAGGAGTGAGAACCTCAGATATTCTTATCTGAGGTAAAAATCTTTGGGTGTAAAGTTACAGAGTCAGATATTTTCTGTTGGTTTCTGAATTAAATGAAATTTGAAGGCCCACATACTTAGAGGGAAAAAAAATATCCATTTGTTTTTATGCTTTTGCACTCACAGAGGGCACCAAAGCTCCTGCTGTGGTATCAATACTAACAAATTAAGTGGAACAAGTTACATCTTTCTAATGGACGCGTATTTAGCAAAACAATCAGTTAACAATTGTCATCTTCTTTGCACAGAAATGCGTGAGGTCCAGTTTCATATTGCAGTATGTAGACAACAGCAGTCTGGCTTTCTGTATTATGGCAGTGGTTGTACCCATTTCTGTTCCCTTCCCTAAAGGGAACTGTTAAAGCAGTTTCTTAACTGTAAGTGAATACACAACTGATGTTGATAAGAGATTGGTGCTCTTGCTTTCATTAAAACAACTCTGCTAGTCCAGTCCTACTAGTTGGAAGAAACTTCTGGACTCACTGCTGATTCTTCTAGTAGATTTACATTTTACCAGTTAGGAAATGCTATTGCAACCTTCACAGACAACTATAACTAGCCAGCCTCCCATCCCAAAGTTTGGGTAAAATTCTACAGATACATTAATTGTATCATATCTTATGTAGGTCAGTATTGAATTTGTATTAGTTACTGAAAGCCCTCTTCAGTGGTATGAAACTATCTGATATTTTTGGCTAGTCAGGTACTTTTGTTAATCTTATTTTTTCAGCCAACTGTATACTCCACTTATTTTTGTCTACTTATTTTACTTCAGAACCAATATAAATGTAGCCAAGGTTAACCTTTACCATGGGAAAAGGAAGTTGCATAAATAAGAATACTTGGAAAATCTGGGACTTGTAGTTTTGTATGAGATTGGTGCATAATATGGGTGACACAATTTGCAATACATCCTACAGAGAAATAGCAAACTTCTGTGATTTAACAAGAGTTGTGCAAATATACATCCCTCAACACCATTTATGAATTAATCAAGTGCACAAGCACCTCTTATGAGGACTTCACATCAAGTAAGGAACTTGCTTAGGGACAGAATACTAAAAGACCCCTACAAAAGTCATTAAAAGAAACTACATCTTCCAATATTTAATTTAAATATATAATAGAAAAAAGAAACAAGCTACATCAATTTATCATTGGACTTGAATTAGAGATAATATAATGTGGGAATTACAAAAGTTTAAAAAATGTTGAATAAGTGCATATTTTATATTGAGACAGCACCATTCCACTAAGACATTTCAAAAAGCAATTTTGACACTGATGCAAATATTGTTTTGCCAGGCACTTATTTTGGGTACAAAAGGCTTCATTTTGTTGTCATTACTGACACATACTTTTTTTCAGGAAGCACAGTATACTCCAATAAAATTGAGGGAATAGTTAAGTAGGACAGGTCCACTGTGACTCAGCTGCCTGCACATCCAGTTCTTATGCAAAGGGGCTGCAAGTTTAGCTTAACCTTTAAAACAGGAGCAAAATTAGGTAAAGTTGTGTAAAGTCACTATATTTTTACCTGGCTATTATGGAAGTACTTTTAAATGTTACCAGGCCGTTCAGATAATATAAAAATTTCAATACTGCCTTCGACTCGAGTCAAGGGTACACTTAAAGAGTTATTAGCACCCAGCAAAGTGTGTTAAGTCTGACATTCATGATGTCTCAGTTATTAAATAGATACTAGTACACGTTCTGATTTTCTTATAAAACTTAATAATGATAATGACCTTTCCATTTAGAATCAGGCTTTCAATGCTGAAAACACCAGCAGATTTATAGAATTTAATGCTAGACGCAAATTACAGATCATTGTCAGTTTTTCACATATGCAGAACTTGAAATGTATTTTTCACTTTTCGTCTTGAACATTCACGTGTCATAATGACCATCAAATGTATATATTTCTACGCATAGCTAACATAATTGATGTTACACTCAATTTATCATTTGATTTAGTGCTCCTTTGCACCAGTGCATTATTCCACTGGGATGCTCTGCATACCATAGTGTCTTTTACTGTTAAAAAAGACAAAAAAATAAATAAATAAATAAATAAAAAAGGTATTGTGGAATCTGCTGCTGTTACTAAACAAAGGAGATGTTTTGTATGGCAAAATATCATCCTCAGAGTAATATATAAATAATTTTGGGCAAAGAGTGAAACCAAGCAATGAGGCTGTTTTTTTTTTTTTTTTTTTTTTTTTTTTTTGGGGGGGTGTTTTTTTTTTTTTTGCTTTTGTTTTTGGTTTGGTTTGGTTTTTGTTTGTTTTTGCCACTCACTAATATAACACTACTGCAGGAATTTTTCTTTTTAGATACACTGAATGGTGATAAAATAGATTAGTAAAGGAAAAGCCAGACATTGCTAAATACTAAAAATAATTTGGCCTGGAACATTAAGCTTAGTTAAAATTACTGCATTTCAAGGACCAGGTTTTCTTCTACTAAAAAAAATTGATACATTTCCACTGGCTTCAATACTGCTATGCCAGTTTACATGAGCCCAGGATCAAGCCCATTTCAATAATGAATGAGAATAACTCCAGTGGGGATTACAGCAGTTGAGAATTTGACCCCTGACTCTCTGCTACACGGAGAAAAAAAAGAAACAGCTTTAGAATACTTAATATATTTTCTTATGCACAAAAAAGGGGTTATTTCTAAAACAAACAAGCCAGACTCTATGCTACAACAGAGATTATTATAAAAAACTATGAATATGATGAAAGGAAACCATATCTCTCTTTTTTTTTTTTCCTTTAATTTTCTTTTTCCCAATAAGTCCTTTTCCCCAGACCTCTGTGCTATGCTCCATATACATTAATAACCCCTGTGTTTCTGATTATCCAGTGCTTCCGTGTCTGATTTTGTCTCAATTACCTGAGGGGGGCAAGTTATATGAGACAATATTTATGAATACTGGTACTGTAATTTTTGAGACCTCAATTTTATTTACACGCAGAATAAGAATTCTTGCAAAATATTCATCTCTGATGAATTCAGAAGTCTTTATTTACACTAGCGTTTTTAGGGCAGAGTGTTTAACTTTAAAGGTGGAAGTTTTCCATCTATCTTCAAGTGGGATCTGAACTAATCTGAACTTGTCCCAGCAGGAAATGGAAGGGCAGAATTTATCTGACTTATATTAGACTTCTACCTAAGGATGACATTAATTGCACCCCAGTAGTGCCAGTTTCTCTCCACTGACTATAAAGGCAGCCAAAGAGGACTTGCACAGATGTAGATGTCAACATTTGTCAAATTCCAACCTAACTTCTTCTCTCTTGGGGAGAACGAAAATTCCCTCATCTCCTCCAGGCTGACCCTATCTTAAAGGACCTAATCCTACAGGATACTCTGCTAAACTCTTTTTAACAGCATTTATTCTCAACTGCTTTAGGATCAAGAGTCACAGATGAAAGATGTTTGCTACAGATTGCCCAAGATTTCTGAGGAAGGAGTAAAGAGATAAAAGGTAAGGATAAAAATTGTTGTCTCAGGCACTGGATAATATCATGCCAGATATTTCCTCTCATGGAGAAGACAGAGCTTGTCATTTGGTTCCCACAGGGAGCTCACAAAGCAAATTTCACTTGTTCTGCCTGCAAACTTTCTGAACAATGAGTACCTACTACAGGAATTAAAGCTTATACCTCATTCATATAATGTAATGTTAACACAAGAAGAAAGGAAGGTTCCAGGAAAGTGATTCTGAAAGATCTGAGCTTTTTCTTCCCAGACACAGGACCTCAAATGACTATTAAATCACCTAAAACCTGGCAGTGAAATGAATGGCATTCTTCCCCTTTTTGAAAAACATGTGGGTGTGCTATGTTTAGCTACCATCACCTGATCCAGAAAATTTAAGTCTATGTATGATTCTAGTCTCAAAGAAATCAGCTCAGCTAAAAGCTTGCAAAATTGCATTTCTTTAGCATGTTTATATAAGTGCATAAAAATAACAGAGTTAAAGACTTTTTTTGGGGGGAGGGGGAAAGAAACAACATACTAACAGTGAATGTAAGAAGAGAAGCACAGTTAATACTTTGATTTAAAGTAACTGGAGAGTCTAAAAATACTGAATATGTTATCTCTGAGGAGCCAATTTTTCTTTGGCATTACAAAGAAACATAAGAGTTCTCTTTTTACAGACACTGGAAACTGCTAAGCATTAACAGGCAGGAGTGGTTTACACAGTGATTGATATTAGCCAATTTTACAAAAATATGAGGGTATTACTTGTGCTGTACTCCATCTAATTATTTTTATTATATTACCATGTCTGTGTTGAAACACAGCCCCAAAATTCCAGATCTGGATTAACTGTCCCATGAAATTTATAAGGGAAACAATTTATAGTGGGGTTTTGGGTAGTTAAAACCAGAAATGTATTTCAAACAAAACCCCAGTTTTGAACACTGCTGGACAGGTGGGAAATGTGATTGTGGATGCCAGCTCATGGCCAGGATTTTTAATACATCAGGATAACTATGTAAAAGAACACTTAAGTGACTTTAGTACTGAGTTTTTATGAAACATTTTTATTTTGAAAATATTTCACTTAAATACTAACAACCTCTGAGAAACTAATATATTTACTGGTTATAATTATACTGTACTAATTATACAATGGTTTTGTATAATTAATGCAGAGTCAGTCCTTATTCTAAAGAAAGAAGCCAGCCTAAACTTGGAAATTCAAAGTTAAAGATGACATTCTGCATTCAATTCATCCTCTGGTGCCTTGTTATTGAAGAACATGTAATGCTAACATCACACGCAGATCTGAGGCTCCACCATTACCTAAGCACAACAGGGTAAGCTAACGACAGTGTGTCAGCCTTTTGTTGGCCTGTGTCACAACCTTAACGTTACTTTGTAAGAAGAACTGCTGTCAGGGCATTTCAAGTTGTGTTTGAAATAGTGCCAAGAATGAGGAGGCCCCACTGTCCAATTGCCTACCCAGTATTAACAAACTAGATAGGGGAAAAAAAAAAAATAAGAAGAAATTGCTCAGTTTGCATCTCAGTGCATGAAAAATCCTAAAGTGTTACAGGGACAATTGATTATCCAGAGGGCACCACACCATTTCTGACTGAAAAAGGCCCTTTCTGGCATCCTACTGGTTGTCTATATGAACATTTCTTTTTTACTTTCCTTTCAACAAGTGAGAAATGAAGAAGGGGTAGAAAATGAGGTTATGGGGAGGAAAAAAAAAAAAAAAAAAAAAAAAAACACAGGAGGAATTGCAGTATTTTGTAAGACTTTTATGGTTTTTAGCCTAACACAAGGCTGAAATGTACAAGGAAAACCATTTTGTCTCCTTGGCAATACTTACCATGTAAATTACAGCAAGTATTTCTTCATTTAATCTTCAAGGATCTTGATGCAATGGACGAACCTCCCCAATGTAAAAGCATATTCTCTGTATGAGAGCAAAATGGCCTTAAATGTAGATTTTATTTTATTCTTTACAGAAGTATTAATTGTCTACTAGAAGTTCAGCTACCTCTATTGTGATATTGTGATATGTGAATCCTTGTCTCAGTGAACTGGTAGCACTTGCAGAGACATGAATGTTGAAATCGTTCGTTCTCATGACGGGACTATTCACATGTTCACATAGCTTACTTAAGAGGAAAGTTGGTCTGAATCTTTAAATATACTACTATTTATGCAGATGAAATAGACCTTAGTATAGGACGAGCCGCTAATGCCAATTATTTCTAAACTGTAAAAAGGTTGAAGCATCCTGCACAGGACAGACAATTTAAAGATGGGCATGAGTTTCATTGCTTTGCTGAGCATATATCAGCATATATTTGTAGCATATATGTAAATAAAGAAAAAATAGAAATCTAACAGCCAGTCAAACAATGTGCATTATTCTTTAAAACGTATGTATACAGCAAGTAATGCATATATTTACATATATATGTATATATATCTTCTGCCCTCAGTCTCTTTTCAGAAGCATTCAAGCTGTGACTTGGCCAAACCAGGCAGTCTCCTGTAATGTAGGCTACGGAGCTGTGGAAGAAGAATCTGGGCTAGTGGGGAATTAAAGCAGTCCTTCTCACTTTAGAAACATGGGGAACTGTTCCCACCATTATTTTAACATTTTCTTAACAGTAACTGTGAATATAACCTAAAAGTTAAAGATACATCTTTTAGTATATAGAAAACTTGGTGTCTATGAAGAACTCTGTTAATTTAATGTTGGGAACAGTTACATGTATTTCTAAAGTAAAATCAATTTAAAATGCAAACAACATTTACCCTATGTATTTGCAATTGACAGGTTGCTTGTTATGACTGCTAGAATGAATGGCTGGTAGTGACTCTTTCTGGATATTAACTTTTGGCTCTAACTTATTCTGTATCACTACATCAAGCCAATGTCAAGTGTGTTGTATATTCCCTAGTGCCTAGGTGAGTAAACTGTCAAGAAGATGATCTTTATATGGATATGATATATAAACATAAATTTAGACAAAGATGCACGTGGAGAAGAAGGGAAACGTAGATGCCTCTGGAGGAGACAGCACCATGTCTCATTTTTAGTGGTTTCCCAGGACAAGATGATGTGCAATTCAAAACAAGTGTCACAAATCATAGAATTCAACTGCTAAATAACCCTTTTACCCTCAAAAGTGCATAAAACAGATTGTCCCTATTGGTTAGAATAAAAGATTGATTGTCATGTGTGATTAACCTGGACATTTGAAAAAGTTTCATATGATAATTCTGCAGTTTAGTTTGACAAGAGTAAAGATTAGGCCATTCTAAAATCATCACAAAGCATATTTAGTTTTCAGGACCCAAGTATGGCAGTGAGTTGCAAGTCAGTTTAATTCTGTGCTACAGAACAAAGGGCAATTTCTGCTGAACACTTCTCAATGGATATGTAGATGAGAGATGAGATGTAACGTTACTGAAATATTCAAAAGCTGATACCCATACCAAGAGAAAATCTGTAATGTAAAACATATCACTGCCTTATTTTACTTTTTTTTTTTTTTAATTTCTTGCTCTGGGGTCTTTCCCTCAATAAATTGCCTCCTTGACTGCCTGCTTGTGGAAAATCCTTAGGTCTGCTTGGCTTCCCAGCTGCATAGGCTATTCCCAGTCTCTTAGCCATAAATAAAAAGAGTTGCCTGTAGCTCAACCTACCCTGATTGGCACATATGGCAATTGATTAACTACAAGTGACATCAGGGGACTGCCATTGAATACAGCCTTTTTTTCTAGTTCCTAATGAAACTACGGACTCTCCCCTTCAGGGCAGAATCATCCATTAGGCCCATGTGGTCTGAGCTGAAGGCTCTGTAGGTTCCCAAACAGCAAAGCAATAACCTTAAGGTTCTTATATAGCAATGGCAGAGACTTCTCTGTGAGAGGAATGATTTAAAGAAATGACCTGCTTTGTCTTACTTAGAAGAGCAATTTGGAAGTGGTAGTGTTGGCAGCTGTCTACTTTCCTTCTGACACTTCTGATCCTCCCCTCAAATTTCTCAGTGAATGATTGTTCTGCCCACCAGAAGAGACACTGCAGTAAGAACACTTTCCACTGCATCTGTAGTAACTTCTCTCAGAATAACTTCATAAAATGCTTTATGAAATATACTGAATTTAGCATTAGAGTATGCTAACTTGCTCCATTAGTAAAGAAGTAGGGGTAAAGAGAAGTTCAGTGAGTGGCTGTGCAGACTGAAAACCTGAACATGGTTTGATAATTGCAAGCCACTGAGTTAAAGTACTTTAAAAGTGACTGCTGGAAATTTTCACTAATCAATTGAGATGTCATTATCATTTCTGTGAGCGCTCCTAGTCTCCTGCAAAGTGGATAAAATAGATTATGTTAAATCTGGGGGTCAGTGCTAAACACAGTCAGCAGATACATAGAATAACTTAATGGTCTGGAGGAAAGTTAACTTCAAGAGGCTTCATGCACCAGTACATCAGCTGAGGATTTCCATTGTTTTGCATCCTGTGAATGGCAACCATCTTCTTCACAAACAACTCAGTGAGCTTTTTAAAAACATTCAGGAAGCCACACACACATATATATATATATGTATATATATTGGTCTATTCTCCCATGTGCTTGGTGACAGGATGAGGGGGAACGGGCTAAAGTTGTGCCAGGGAAGTTTTAGGCTGGATATTAGGAAGAACTTCTTTACTGAAAGGGTTGTTAGGCATTGGAATGGGCTGCCCAGGGAAGTGGTTCAGTCACCATCCCTGGAGGTCTTTAAAAGATGTTTTGATGTTGAATTTAGTGATATGGTTTAGTGGAGGACTGGTTAGTCAGAGCTTGGACTAGGTGATCTTGGAGATCTCTTCCAACCTAGACAATTCTGTGATTCTGTGATTCTGTGATATTCCCATGTAAGGTAAAGCTGTCCAGTAATAATGTCAATTGAAGTTAATTTTATTTGGGGGATTTATTTTATTTTATTTTATTTTATTTTATTTTATTTTATTTTGTTTTGTTTTGTTTTGTTTTGTTTTGTTTTGTTTTGTTTTGTTTTGTTTTATTTATTTTTTTTTTTGGAGGGAAGGCACAGAAAATGAGTTGTGTCCATGAAACATCTCAGCCCTGTCTAGCAACAAGTGTGATAAAATCTCTGTTTATCAATTTTGGCTCTTTAATAGGTTTCCTGCCATGGGCTGTTGAAATGAAGTCTGTTTTGTTCTTTTTTCCTTCCTGCTTCCTGGGTGACCTCTGTATTGAGACCATGCTTTTCAATTCTGAGAAACTTGATAGATAAAATTGCCAGAGGTTGCTGAAATGGGAGGTTTTTCATTCAGCTTCTCTACAAGTACTGATGGCAGAATGGATTTGGCTCCTGCATCTCTGCATATGTTTCTGTAAGGAGAAAACAGATAAGATAAGAGGATTGCCACCGTCTCTGTTGTCTGAGGCCTGTAGAATTGTGATTGTGTTCTTATTGTGGGACAGTAGAGACAAATGATCAAAGTGACCTGCTTGAGAACAGGTGAAAACATCTGATATGTCATAATACTTCACTCTAAAAATGCAGGGCAATGTTCTTTGAGTTCTTGAGGGTCTCCAATGTTGTGCCAAACAGCTATAACAGAGAACAGGAGAATTAAGACATCCTGGACTTACCGACCCCTGCTTTCTATAAACTACATTTTCTACCAAAAAAAAAAAAAAATGTTATATGAGTACCGGAAGGGCATTTGTATTAGTTAACAGATAACCGTAAATGAAGTGAAGGCACTTATCCTTCTTAATATTTTTTTCTAGGTTTACTATTGTTCTTGTCAACATAACAGCTTTTTCAATTCACTCATTACCTTATTACCTTTTTTTTTTCTTTCTTTTTTTCCCTCATTTGAAGAAAACCTAAATGAAATTCATCTTAACTCTGGCTGTGTAAAACCTAGGCATGTAGTCTAAGCCATTCAACAGTGACATAAATATCTTGTGTGCTTAGATTCTTAGTCAGACATTTAACTTTCAGTCTGATTTCAGTCACTTATGCATAATCAAGGGCTTCTGTCATCATTAAATGTATCTTTTCCTTGACACTCCTATTCTTGAATGCCAGAGGTCAAGACCCATGAAACCACCAGCCCTGTCCCTCTGCACACATCCACCTGCACAAATTGGATCAAGTCTTTACCCTCTAATAGTCCAAGTTCATTGTCAAATTCAAGCTAAGCATGAAAAAAAAAGCTAAGACTGTACTTCAAAATCCTGATTCTTAATGTTGTTCTCCTGATGGACCAGTTGGAGGATGATGCAGGAAGTCTAACTTCAGGAAAGATGGTCCTGCACTTTGCAGTTCTTGCCTCAGATTCCTCACTGACAGGAGTGGGGAACACACTCCCAGAGAACCTGTATCACTGTTTTTTTCTAGTTAGGCAGTCCCTCGACAGATGCTGGTTGGATAACTCAGTGCTTGTTTGAATTACATCTTCAGAACACATTCAGGCACAGTCCAGTTTGGTGTGACGTTAAGATAAAGATGTCTTCAGTGACTGGGTGGGATAAGTGGCTTATACAGACAGCATTGGAAGACATTTCACGGGAGAGAGCAGCTTTGCTAGAGATCACAGAATCACAGAATTGTCTAGGTTGGAAGAGACCTCCAAGATCACCTAGTCCAACCTCTGACCTAACACTAACCAGTCCTCCACTAAACCATATCACTAAGCTCTACAACTAAACGTCTTTTAAAGACCTCCAGGGATGGTGACTCAACCGCATCCCTGGGCAGCCCATTCCAATGCCTAACAACCCTCTCAGTAAAGAAGATTTTCCTAATATCCAGCCTAAAACTTCCCTTGGCGCAACTTTAGCCCATTGCCCTTCGTCCTGTCACCAGGCACGTGGGAGAATAGACCAATCTCCAGCTCGCTACAGCCCCTTTAAGGTACCTCTAGAGAGCAATCAGGTTGCCCCAGAGCTTCCTTTTCACCAGGCTGAACAATACCAGCTCCCTCAGCCACTCCTCGTAAGGCTTGTTCTCCAGACCCCTCACCAGCTTCGTTGCCCTTCTCTGGACTCACTCGAGCACCTCCATGTCCTTCTTGTAGCGAGGGGCCCAAAACTGAACACAGTACTCGAGGTGTGGCCTTACCAGAGCCAAGTACAGGGAGACGATCACTTCCCTAGACCTGCTGGCCACACTGTTTCTTAGGCAAGCCTGGACTCTGTTGGCCTTCTTGGCCACCTGAGCACACTGCTGGCTCATATTCAGCTGACTATTAACCAATACTCCCAGGTCCTTCTCTGCCAGGCAGCTTTCCAACCACACATCTGCCAGCCTGCTTGAGGTTGTTGTGCCCCAGGTGCAGGACCTGACACTTGGTTTGTTGAACTTCATACAGTTGACCTCAGCCTTTCCAGATCTTCCTGCAGAGCCTTCCTACCCTCGAGCAGATCGATACATGCACCTAACTTGGTGTCATCTGCTAACTTACTGAGGGTGCACTCAATCCCCTCATCCAGATCATCAGTAAAGATATTAAAGAGGGCTGGCCCCAGTACTGAGCCCTGGGGAATGCCACTAGTGGCCGGCCTCCACCACAACTCTTTGGGCCCAGCTATCCAGCCAGTTTTTAACCTAACAATGCGTACGCCAGTCCAAGCCAAGAGCAGCCAGTTTCTCACAGAGAATGCTGTGGGAAACGGTGTCAAAAGCCTTACTGAAGTCAAAGTAGACCACATCCACAGACTTTTCCTCATCCACCCAGTGTGTCACTTTATCATAGAAGGAGATCAGGTTCGTCAAGCAGGACCTGCCTTTCATAAACCCAAGCTGATCACCTGGTTGCCCTGCAAGTGCCACATGATGACACTGGATAATCTGCTTCATGAGCTTCCCTGTCACTGAGGTCAAACTAACAGGCCTATAGTTCCCCAGGTCTACCCTCCAGCCCTTCTGGTAGATGGGCGTCACATTTGCTAGCCGCCAGTCAACTGGGACCTCCCCTGAGAGCCAGGACTGCCGATAAATGATAGAAAGTGGTTTGGCCATCTCCTCCACCTGTTCTCTCAGTACCCTTGTGTGGATCCCATCCGGCCCCATCGACTTGCGTACATCTAAGTGCTGTAGCAGGTCACCAACCATTTTATTGTGGATTGTGAGGACTGCTCCCCATCCTCTTCCACCAGCTCAGGGCAATGGGTATCTAGAGAACAACTGCTCTTGCCGCTGAAGACTGAGGCAAAGAAGGCATTAAGCACCTCAGCCTTTTCCTCATCTTTTGTAACTAAGATCCGCCCCCCCCCCCCATCCAGTAAAGGCTGGAGATTCTCCTTAGCCCTCCGTTTAGCACTGATGTATTTGTAAAAACATTTTTTGTTATTTTTAATGGCAGTAGCCATTTTGAGCTCCAGATGAGCTTTGTCCTTTCTAATTTTGTCCCTGCACAGCCTCGCAACATCCTTATAGTCCTCACGAGTGGCCTACCCTCTACTCCAAAGATTATAAACCCTCTTTTTTCTGCTAAGCTCAAGCCACAACACTCTGTTCAGCCTGGCCGGTCTTCTTCTTCTCATGTTTGTTCACATGGGGACATACAGCTCCTGTGCCATTAAGATTTCCTTCTTGAAGAGCACCCAGCCTTCCTGGACTCCTCTGCCCTTCAGAACCACCTCCCAAGGGACTCAACCAACCAGTGTCCTGAACAGCTCAAAGTCAGCCTTCCGGAAGTCCAAGACTGTGGTTTTATTGATCCCCCTCCTGACTTCACCAAGAATAGAGAACTCTACCTTTTTGTGGTCTCTCTGCCCAAGATTGGAAAGCTGGGGAACAAGACCTTTTTTTTTTTTTTTCAGCTTTTATTTATTTTTTTTTTTTATCCATGCTTTCTTAAACTAGACATATAAATGTTGAAGGAAACAAAGTGTGATAGTTTCAGTAAACTTCAATTGAGTCAAGATTTTCAAGTAAATGTGTATTCCAAAAGCCAGACTTAGAGACACTATCATTAGTTTGGATACTTTTATTTTACTCCTAACAAGGACACCAATCTCTTTCAAGAATCCTAATTGTTCCTACTCAGAAGCCATTAAAAATTATATATTGTATTATACTGAGAGTTCATTTAATTTAAATGTTAGAATTTTGTAAACATTGGTATTATATTATGTTCCATTCATTCATTTGATTCTCTGGTACATTAGACGGGGAATATATACATGCATTGCATTTTGGAGATTTTATTTTAAGGGTTGCTTTAATGAATTCTTAATTACATTATTCAAACGATCCATTATTCAGCATTCATCTCACTTCTAAATGAAAGTCTTCACCTGACATGTGAATGAAATGAGTCTAAATGCTTTCTATGCCACCTAGGGATTCGTAATAGACTTCTTGCTGAATGGCAGCGGCGGGTTTTCTTTCTGTTTTAAATTTTTGTGGATTGTTTGTAGAGAAGGACAGGTACAAAACACTCTGCTGTCCTAAGTGTCAGGGAGCCCACTAGGTGCACTCAGTCTCACCTGATATGATACAGCCACAGTGCTTGAAACAGGTGAATGAGAGAAACATTAAAGAGAAAAACATTCATAATATTTCAAAAGTTTTCAAATATATTGTAGTTACCAATTTTCTTATGGGTGGAAAAAGCTTATAGCCCCTTGTTAAAGATTTTCCTTTTTTTTTATGGTTCACCATGAAAAAAGTAGTGAACATTATAAAAAGATTTGAGATCTGTTTTTCAAAAAGGATAACGATACTTTTTCCCATTCCCCATTAATTTCAGTAGAACTAATATCTGGCATTAAATTTGGAAAAGAGATTAAGAGCTCAGAATACTACACTTCATTCTAGCAACCATAACTAGTCAGTAACTTGAAATGAGTATGTGTGTGGCTGACCAGGATTGTACTGTCATTACACACAGGGAAAACAATTCTGCCATGTCAAATTCTGTCCCAGTCAACAGCTGGATTGGACATGAAGACTGCTTGCTCCAAACTAAGTCTATATAACAAAGCATTGCTGATCTTCTAAGAGGACTGAGGTACTTTAAGTGAATGAAGCTATAGTTATATTTAAAAAGATGAGCACACCTTCCTTTAAGAACATGGTTATTGGTTTCAGTGGAGTTTTGCCTACATAAGGACTACAGGATTTTCATTATAGAAATTACATTAAAAAAATCCTACTGCAGTTATGGAAGAAAATTTAAAACATGCCATTAATACCAAGAAACCTGCATATTTTATGCCTGTAATATATTATTTGCCTACCTATTCATTATAAATATAAAAATATTTATTATGGGAAAGAACAGCATTTAGAGCACTGAAGTATCACCGACTAGTTACCAATGTATAATCTCAGTTCCTTGTGAAAAGACTGAAATATCCATCTCCCATAGATTAAGATTGTCCTTTTAATTTGCATTAACAATATGACAAACTTTCTCATTTCACATTGACATGCTATAGATCAATTTTTATATAAATTCTCTTCGTAACTATCTATGTTTTATAGAAACATTTTTTCAAAAGAATGCATAATAAAAGACTTTTGAGTGCTTTTACAGTCCTTAGATCATTTTTTTGAAATACGTTTCTTAAACTACATTTTGCTGCTTTTCAAACATATAGATAGAGCTTTGCTAGTATCAAGGCATTGGTGGATATATCATGACCTTTCCCCCTACCTGATTATGAAGACGACTGTGAAATTTAATATGCTGCTTTAATTCCAGACCATTATTTAGGGCTCAGTACTGGAAGGTGCTGAGCATGTCTCATGAAGTGCCCAGCATTACCAATTCAGACTGGATGTCTTGCTTAGCACTGTGCAGGACTGTGTTAATAATACAAAACCCATGGCACTTGTGTGATGCAGTCAGGCACTGGTTAACAAAGCAGCCACAGTATCAAGCAGGCTCAACCACCTACTGATAAAAAAGAAACATTTTAGAATGCCTAAGAAATCTTAGATGAAAAAACACATTATCCACTCTTCTGATGGGCAAAATGTATGAGTGCTGCTCACAGGGACTCCCATTCACCCAGTCTAAATATCCCCTCTCTAGGAGTGATTGAAGTGCACCCTTGAGTAGTCATACCACATTGTGCATCCTATGCAGAAGAGATCCTTCAGCACAGACCAACAACTGACCCAGCCTTTGTAGCTGATTTCTCAATACATAAAGTGCTGGTTTTGTCCTGGTTAAACTGAAAAATACATAAATAACCATGTGAAAAATAATAAAGAAATGAAACAAATGCATCCAGTAGCACTTATGATGTGTTAAGGTATGTGTATTAAGTCACCGCTTCCAGATTAGTCCACCCAATCAATTTTATTTCTGTTTTTTTTTTGTTGTTCTCTGCCCCTACCTCATTTACCCAACTAGCAATTTAGTTCTGTATGTTTATTTTTGTGCTCATCATTAAGGAAAATAAATCTCAAATTCCCTTTAAAGATTCTGGAAGGAGACATATCTAATTATCAAAATATTTCAAACATAAGGAATTTCTGCATTGTAAAATGCATCCCCCAAAAGGCAGGCCCCAAGTAACATACTGTAAGCTTCAATGCATAACAGGTAATACTGGAAAATGGAAAGGTGTCAGTCGTGCAGAGCATCAGATCAAGTAAAAATCTCCATAATCTCACTGACCTGTATCCTCTGCCAGTTCAATGGAAATCATCCAGGGCTACTCTCTACCCATTGTAGTTAGGCTTCAGAACAGTTTCTGAGAGTCTTTATTGTATTTATTTCAGCAATGCTTTGGTAAACTATGGAAAACTTGAGAGCAATGAAAGATTAAGGGAAAATACTAATAATAATAATAAAAAAATCCATAATATATTTTTAATATTTCCATTTTTAAAAGCATAGTTTCCATTTTTCGGAAGTGTTTTTCCACTTATAATGTACATTAGAATATATTAAGATAATTGCTTATGTTGATAAGGAAGCAGGATGCAGTTTTTTTCTAAAACAGTCCAAGAGGAAATGTTTCCTGTATTTCAGTCATTTCTAAAAGTCATTGTAGCAGATTTGACTCGTTTCCCACCCCTTCAACTTTCCATTTGAGATATTAAGTCAATTTGTATTATATCTTGCTGGTCAGATAGAAGATATGGGTGGTCCTTCTATCAATCAAAATTGTAATTACCTTTCCCGATTGTCTCTGATATTTTATTCAAAAAGTATTATGACTCCTAGGCATTACATTAATATAATGATGGTTATTTTTATTGTTAATAATAATATTAATGGAATTTTTGATACATTATATGCAATTTTTGATACACTATATGGCCTTTTCTTCACTTCTTCATTCCCTCTTGTCTTTTTTGGAGTGTGTTTGTTTTGTTTTGTTTTGTTTTGAACTATTTTAGGGGCAGTTCCATAGGCTAATGTTAATGCTAATTCTAATATAGGCTATGTAAAACTCACAATAAATTGTCAGCCATTCTTTGAGAATTCACAGCACATGTGTTACCCTGACTTCTTTGCAGAAGATTTGAGGTACAATCATGTAATGCAGAACTAATTCTTTATTAACCGGGCTCTCTGACTGAACTAATAATGGTAAACGTGAGCAAAAAGAACTTGAGAAGAGCCACTTGATATGATAAAGGATAGTTCTTTTACTATTATGATGTATAATTTCCTGTCTTCCCCTGTAAAAAGACAAAATTTATAGCCATTTCCTGCATGTACCTTTTTCATTTTAGTTTGACAATCCTCAGCTTTTTTACTTCAGCGGTACCTTTGTCACTGGAACTGAGCATTTGAAACTTCTTTCTAATTTGATAAAATATACATATGGCATTAGCATGCTAGAGGTAAAGGGTACTAACATCAAAGTCTGCACAGCTCACATTAGAATGATCTTAAATGGGCATTATATATTTATTTAGTGGGGAAAGAAGGAAGTCAGAAGCAGTTTAAAGGATCTTAATTTTACTAAATGTTTCGGTGAAGAATTTTAATTAATCTTCTTACTAATATCTTCACTTTGGTAAAGCAGTTTAAAAACAGCTATCGCTTATTTAGCAATTTGGATGCAGTTTCAAAACAGGTGTATTGTTGCACTGCAACCCTTCAAGAGTTAAATGATGTACATACATACGATATCTTTAAACTTTCAACTTAGAATTATTGATGGATGTAAAGCCACTCACTCAAAATCATCTAACCTTCTTAACCGGTTAAAAGAGTATAATCCTCTCAGTTATTAGGAGACCTTTGAAGTGAAACAGTGAAATTCAGTCCTTCTGCCTGTTTTGAAAATTCTCATTGACTGTAGACTAAATCACAGGGAAGTTTCGGCTGCAGCACTTTGTCTGCAGAGTGAGCTGTGGATTACTTAGTTGAACTTTGCTCCAGTCAGGACTTTGTAGTGCTTATAAATCTTGAATCCATCTAAGTTCACCTTAAATTAGCCTTGCAAAAACAATCTCCAAACTTCAGCTGTCTGCTTGGTGGCTTCTGGCTAGGTGCCATGCAGAAGCTGAGACACTGATTAATTGTCTTCATTTCTTAAAAATTCCTCACATTTTATTAAAAATAAAATATCATGGAATATACACTTTTGCTTTTCACTTCATAAAACAACGGTGTTGGTTGGTTCTGTGCAGACCATTGGCAGATACACTGCATATTAGAAATTAAATGGAAGAGAAACTTGAAAGCTTTACAAGTCCTGAAAGCTTTATTGCACGATAATGCCACTGCTGCATGAACAGCCTGGGACAGTGCCAAACAAGCATGCCAAGATACAACAGATTTTTCAATTTTCCAGCAAATAGAAACAAATTCTGGTTTCAGAAGGTGTACTCAACAAACACTTCTCAATGTGTTTCTGATTTGTGGTAAGAATGTTTTTACTGCTGGTGCCCTGTACTTTTGAGACATTTATTTCCTAAAAGAAAGATTCCTTTCTATAAACCTCAACTGTCTGTTTTTCAAAGCAATTTAAAATCAAACACACAAATAAAATTTTTAACATATGGAAACTTTCATATAGAGTCTTACGTATTCCAAGTTAAAATTGTTTTATAAACTGTAATGCTTTGCAGACAAAAACACCGAGAAGATGACTGTTTTTAGCAGTAATGCTTTCTGACAGCGTTAAACCTTGTTTTAGTAATTGACATCAAAATGTTTGGTGGTTTTAAAATGGACCATTAATAAAAATGGCATGTTTTAAGTTTTAAAAATTTTACTTAATACTGTGAAGTTGTATAGAATTACAAATTTGATATAGTATTTTTTAAAAGAAAATAATCGTTTACGTCTTTATGTTCAAAACAGTGCAGATGCATCTTTAAAGTATTACGTTGGCTCTTTGCTGAAATATGTATCCCAGGATTTGGGGTTTGAGGGTGTTTTTTTTTTTATGTTTTTATTATGATTTTTCATTGCTGTATCACATATATTTTTATTTCTTTTTCAAGTCATTTCTTATCTTCCCCACTAGCTGACTTTTCTCACCAGCTTTTTCCTCCTTTGTTTAATACAAAGAGTCCAGCCTGAAGATTGCTGTACATGAAGTAGAGAAACGTATCATTTAAACATGAACAAATGATTAGCTTGCATGCTGAATACTTTTAAGATGTGTACACTGATACCTCTAAGGTATTTTTGGAATAGTAAACATTAATTTATTAGGAATGTTGCAAGCTTAAAAAACTGTTCATAAGCAGTGGATTTTAAAACCTTTTTACTGGCTAAAGAGATTCTAGAGGACTAACTACCCCACTTTAAAGACATAAAATATTTCAGTGGGAAATTTTTCTTCCTCATCTGCTGTAGTTCATTCGGTTTTGAGACAAGTTTTGATATCTCATTTTTGTATAGACAATATCTGAAAGAATTAAAATGTTAATGCACTGGTGCTGAATAAATGTGGGCATTAGTTTTTTCCATGAAGGTCCTGTTTACAAAGGAATGAAGTGGATGCTTACTTTTAGGCATGTGTTTAAATCTCTTTGACTCCTGCGCTGGGAGTCCTGTATATGTTTTCAAGTGCTTTATTACAATGAGTCATAAATTAATTCACATCTTCCTATGGGCTGACTATGTCTCCATGGAAAATTAGTCTGTTTTAGAAGCCAAAGGAAACAATGAAAATGAACTGATGACACGACGAGCCCACTTACATGGAAGAAATAAGTTGATTTCATCCCCATGCTCAAACTTTATAATGGGGAGGGAGTGCACACCACCTGCAACAGCTTCCTTAATCACTAATTTTCTGAAAGAAACAAAAGATGGCAAAGAACAACAGCAATCCCCCAGTGTATGCTGAATAAAGAGCACTGACTGGCTCTTTCTGGAGGAATTCCAGTGACAATTTTTTATTGCTGCCAGTGTAATGTTACTTTTCAGTCACTGATCATGAGAAAAAACAGAAGCAGAAATGCAGGAAGCAAATATAAGTGCCAAGTGACTGATCTGCCTCAGTAGGTAAACAGGCAAAAGGAAAGTTTCAAAAGGAAATCATTTAGAGCAGAGGCATGATCAGAGAGCCACTGAGGCTGTGGTTACACATTCAGCAGCAGGGCTGCTTAAGCCTACTTAGACTTGGTTCCTGCTGTCCACCTCCCATTCACTCCTTCCTTCACCCCCGACTTCGTTGTACTGGCACCACTGTTTGTGCAGCTGCATGGTGAACAGTCTTGGGAACCTGGTCCCAGTGAAAAATGACCCACCAGAAATGGATCAGTTCCCTTTCTGATTTACTTCAGAGCCCCACAACTGGCTGTATTGGCACAGCAGAGGTTATGATGTGGGAATGAGACTGTGCAGCTGAGGAGAGGAGGAGCTGTTGAAGAAGGTCCTGTCAGCGATACCGACAGGTCACATCCCATGGCTCAGAAGGGCGTGCATGGCTGTACCTCCAGAACAGCCATGTGCCCTCTCTTCCTGATAGTGCTGTCTTTGCTACAAGGAGTCTTATTCTTTTTGAGATTAAGACACCTAAATCAACATTCAGTTGCTTACAGTATGAAAGCTAGGTTTCTAGGCTGCCATCATAATCTAAAGAGATGTAGATTTATTATTATTATTATTTTATTTTATTTTCAGTGGGATAAATATAGGCAACTAGGGCTATCTGAAACTGCCTGTCCTCCATCAGCTGGCTGCAGAAGGACACAGATCCACCATGTCACATGTGCCAGCCCTCTGTGGATGTCTCAGACACCCTAAGGACCCTCAAATGGCACTAGACAACTGTTTATGAAACTGAGTCAATCCTTAAGGTGTCCTCAATATGTATAAACAGAACAATTTAATGTAGATGCCTACAGGTGGAAATTCCCATGAATTTCCAGATATATTCCATTGGCTAAATACAGAGATCAACTGCTTTTAGAGATATGTTGAGATGTCCTTACAGGGCTGGCAAATACTCTGAACAAATTATGCTATTTTGAAGACCTGTGCTATTTTGAAAAATTCATTTGAGACAGGTTGTCCCAGGGCATCTCAGATGGCACAGAGCAAGAGGTGAGTCAACTGGACTACACTCTCTTTGTCTCTAGCGTTTGGTTGCTAATATATTGGGATCGTTCCTTCTCCAAATACTGTCATCTCCTATTGACATCTCCCTATTTATTTATGCTTAATACAGCTAATCAGCCATATAAGTCATTGCATGAGCTGACTCATGGGATGTGACTAGATGGCTTCTTTCTTTACCAGCAGTGCATGCCTCTTAATAACTTTCCTTAGTATTTTGTGAGTTTCATCCAAAGAATACTGAAAAACTCCCCTCAGACTTGTTGAACTTTAAGGCATGAGAAAGCAAATGGGTATAATATCTTTCACAGGGTTCATTAAATTAAGTTGATCTTCATTTCTTTGTAATCTGGAAGAGCCCTAAGAGAAGAAAGCAATGTATCTCAAGGAGCTGTTACATTTGTTTGCTAGTAAAAATAGAATACTTTTACTGTTACATAAACACAGAGTAGCTTCATCACCTATAAGACAGTTTAGTCACCTTTTCATTACCTTTAACAAAGAGTTTCATAACTGTAATCTCCTCGTAATGAGACTGCTGTTACCAAAAGCAACAGCAGAAAACAGTAAGAATGTCACAAACCATTGACATTCCTCAGCCTTTCTGAGGACCCACAAGAAAACCAACTATACTGACCATTTTTGAAAAAAAGGAATGGGAACGCTTCCTATAGGTATTTAACCTAGGTGTCTCAAATGTGTTTGTCTGTAAAAGTAACTGTAAAGGTGACTGTAAATGGAGACAGCATTTTCCATCACTGGATAACATATATTCTGAAGCTTAATTTGTTTGTCTGAAGCCACAAACCATAGTCATCAAAAAAACTAAATTAATTATCCATAGCACACAAGCAAAGCATAGTCACAGCATGCTTAGATTATGTCCCACTTAGTTTTCACTCCTCATCCCTCCCATTTATCCTGAATATAGGATTCATTGAAAGATCCCAATTTTGTCTTTTTATCTCAGGAAATATTTTTTCCACTACCACCAGTACACATGGAGGAAACAATATACAGCAGGAAAAAAAAAAAAAAAGTATAATGTAAGCTGACGAAAATCAGATATGGGAAATCAAGGCAGAAGAAGATATTTTCTGCTGCAATTCAACCTGCTTTTAATGAGAGTCTTCTGGAATAGCTCATTTAGAGATCAGCATGGACAAGGCTACTGCAGCTTTCAACTCCTTGCAGGGTGTTCAGAGGCACATTGTATCTTTTCAACCTTTAGTAACAAAATTCAAGTGATCTAAAACTCATTAGTTTAATTCTGCATTTAAATGTAATTGTAATTTTATTTTATTTGTTTTTATCTTTTCTAAAGCACTCTAAGAGGTCCTAAAGAAAGGTGTTACACAATTGTAAGTGCTGAAGTGATTGACAGAGTATTTTACAACTGGCACTTATTATTCCTTTTATTAAGAATAAAGTGGCTTTTAGTCTAAAAACAATAGGGTGAAAAGGGGTCTTTTATGCACTCATTATAAGTAGAAAATTGTAAGGAAAAAGTTGTAATAAAAACTAAATGATTTTGGCATGATGTATGTTTCTTGCATTATATGTTAAGTGGTATATACGTTGAAGCCACTGGACATAAAATAGCCCTCTAGATATGGAAGAACAAATGGAAAGTGTGGATTAAAATTACAGAAGTAATACATATAATAACCATCTTTTCTTATTTTTGTTGTGAGTAGAAAGAAATCTTTATGTAGGAAAAAAAATAAAATAATAATAATAAAAAAAGAATAACGTTCTATTTTCCATTTGAATTTAAATTCAGGAGAAGTGACAGAGGGCTTGCAGCAGATTGTCTATTACATGCTCTGGTTCTAAGATGACAGATGATTTTTTCTCCTCATTGGAATAAGCTTTTGTAATTTGTTTTATTCAGAACAATTCTCTTTTCCCTAAAAATCAGTTTATGCTAAATGTCTATGTACCTTCACTCATTTTTAGAAATGGGATGCAGATTCCCAGAGACTATTTTGAAATTTCAGAACATTACCTAAGACCTAGGTCTTAGGTCCCAGGCCCCAGAATATCCTGGCTGTAACATGCATTGGATGCTGTTGTTTTAATTCTATACCACAATATATGCCAACAAAAGCATCTGCATTTTTTAAGGCCCTAGGAGGAATAGCAAAGTCACAATCCTTAGTTTGGATCTCGTTTAATGATAGCCCTCTACTTTCTCTAAATTAGGGTATTTAGCTGGGTCTTTTTATCAGGTGCAAAATCTCTGTTTAGCTCTTTCTATAGCCACTGTCCCTGCAACACTGGAGATTACTTCACACTCCAAGTCTCAGTTTTATGGACCCTGATTCTGAAGAAATTTGAACCATTCAAGTACTATAAGTCTCATTCAAATCCAGAAACAGTCATTAAAGCTGGCATTGCAACTACTTGATTTATTTATAGTAAAGACAGACCTTTAACAAAATAAAGAATAATTGCCCAAACGTCTCTTTTTGTTGAGGTAAGAAGCCACCTTACCCTCTGCAGTTAGTGAAGATCAGCAGTGTAGCCTTTCAGGATTATCCTAACTGTTCCATGGTGGGACCCACACTTAGATACACATTCTAGTGGAAATTTAGGCTGTCTACTAAGCTAGTAGCTTTCACTAAATTAGTGGACATCTCAGTCCTCTATCCGTATGAAGTGAGACTACATATCAAGCAAAGGCAAAAACAAAACAAAACAAAACAAAACAAAACAAATAAAAAATAAAATAAAATAAAATAAAATAAAATAAAATAAAATAAAATAAAATAAAATAAAATAAAATAAAATAAAATAAAATAAAATAATAAAATAGAGGTCAGAATTTTCTGACCAAGAGACTCTGAGCACAAATAAGCTTAAAGTTATTTCCTTTGTATCTTGGAAAAGTTATTTGTCCTTCCAAAGAAGCATACTGACCTGACAGACCTCAAACAGTTCTGAGACTGAAGTTGTTTGGACCCAGAGGGTTAAATTTGCTTATGATTCCTTGGTGTTATGCTGTATTTATGGCACAGCGTTATGTAGGACCTAATGGTGCAAAGCTACTCTTGTTAGGTCTGCTACTCTGCTTTCCCAGCAGCTGATTGGTTTCACACTGATAAAATTCAGGGAGAAATGAGGGAAAGGCTAGTGACATGTTAAGAATAACGAACGCTAGAGAGCTGAGATCAGTGCCTAGAGAGATGTCTAATGATCTCAGAAAGCTGAGGTCATTAACTTTACTTGACTTTGGCAAACCTTAACATGTCCAAGAACCCTATTGATTTTAGTGAAATATGGTTGATGACTCTTCCATCTCCTACAGCCTGTCTTGTTTTGTGGTTTTAGAATGTAAGCTTATGAGAACATACATGTAGATGTTTTGGCTCATATGCACAATAACCTAGCAAAAATACTAGCACTGCTGTGACATAAATAATATATAATGTAAAAAATAAAAGATGTCTCAAATCAACCCTCAGTTCTTGTAATCCCCTTAGGTAAGTTATATATAATAATTCAAATTTCCTGAAAATTCAGATGTACAAATGTTGCACTTAAAATGGCAAACTTCACTTCCATAGTCATGTTGGACATGGCACTGAAAATGTACATTATTAAAAAAGAGTATATTCTTATATACTTAAAAACCCATAATCTGATACAGATTAACCCTTTCAGAATATATGAACTTGCTTAACAGAGTTATTACACTATGCTAATCTGAGCAAGATGAAAACCTGTGAGAAAGGAATAACCCAAGCAGGTGTTTAAAAGCCTAAGTTGGTTCTAGTACTTTAATTAAAAGTATAGGTTAATATTTTCAAAGGCATCTAAATAATGACAAGTTTAAGTGCTGTTTTACAATTTTGGAAATTCTTGTATGATCTACTACAATGTTTAGGCATTTAAATACCATTAAAAACTTGGCCTCTTGAAAATGTTACATAAATGCCATCTAACCACATAGCTAAGTCTAGTATATCATGTCTTCAGGGAAGCTTCAGAAAATAAAAGATTGTTAAGTGAGAAAGAAAAACATTTGTTATATTTAACATGGATCTTGTAAAATATGTCCTCCAAGAAAAGTGGGATGATCCATGCAATCATGGGCATGGGGGAGGGAAGCAGGGAAAGAAGAAAAGGGAAGAAAGGAAGGAAGGGATGAAAGGAGGAAGGGAGGAAAGAAAGAGAGAAAGAGAGAGAGAGAGAGAGAGAGAAAGAGAGAAAGAGAGAAAGAGAGAAAGAGAGATAGAGAGAGAGAGAGAGAGAGAGAGAGAGAGAGAGAGAGAAAGAAAGAAAGAAAGAAAGAAAGAAAGAAAGAAAGAAAGAAAGAAAGAAAGAAAGAAAGAAAGAAAGAAAGAAAGAAAGAAAGAAAGAAAGAGAAAGAAAGATTTAACAGAAGTTAAAAAGGGCCAGTCCATCTATCTAATGATAGTGTCAGGAATCCTAATTCATGGGAAAAAGAATGGATAACCACTGTGTATACAAGTCATCTCAGCTTGAAATAATATTTATATGTCATTTTTCTAGGAACCTTAACTGTATGGATCTGAGATCTTTTTCATCCTATGACAATGTATCAACAGACAGAACATATTCATTTAAAAGAAAAACAGTATAAAAGTCTTTATGACCAATATTTTTCTTTAAATATTCAGAGGCACTTTTGTTTAATACATCACATAGGAAATAAATTACTGTAAAAATAAATAGTACACAAAACAAGTTATTTTCCACAAGATTTTGTTCTTATTCTTCATGTCAGCAGCTTCATTGTTCTTGAGCAACTTTGGTAATATCAATTTCTCTTATTTGAATAAGTCATGCTTTGCAACATGCACGAGATATTCCGTGTTTAAAAAGCTGCTGATAGCCCAGTAATATCTGTCTCTTTTATCAGCATATTGCATTTTTTTCCTAGGTGTTGGCAGACCAAGGAGTTGACACTGTCATTGGCTGAATTTTCGTATCACTTCTCACGACTATTTCAGTTACTTTTGACGTTTCATGATTTAATCCTAGCCAAATATCAGAGAATGAGAAATGCGCTGAAGGCATAGAGGGCATTTCCTCAATGTAATATGTCACAATAAATATCAATAATGAATATCAATTATATCACCTTAATTTTTAAAAAATCCATCTGCAAAGCAATTAATTTTACCTGCAACATATTAAAACAATCCAAATTGCAATAAAAACATTGCAAGTACCAAACACTCTCTTAAAGTTTGAACAAGTAAAACAAATTGACATTTGATTCTTAAAAGTCTTTGGATAAAATACCTGCTTCAGAGTCAGCTAAGGAAACCCAATAAACACAGTGTTAGAAATACAGAACTTTCATGGATTAAAAAGAGCTTTCACAATGGGAAGGCAAGAGTAAGAATAAATGTTGAGTTCTTATTGGAATGAACCTATATATTAGTAGTACTTTAGAGATCAGAGATAGGACCAGCACTGTTCAATACAGCTGTGAATAATTTGTAAAGAGGAGGTGAATGTTGAGATAACTCTTCATCCACCTCATTATGATTTTTTTTAAACTGCAAAACTTTTATTTTGTATTCTATAAGCCTTGTTTCTTCTCTTTTATCCACTAATCCCTTTTTTGGTGGGCAGGGGTTACCAGTTACCATTAGTTGTATATCACAGCTGGCTTCATCCTTATTGAGGCCTCTTAGCACAATTCCATTATGCAGAGTTAATAAGTAATATTAACCCTGGGTAATTAGTAATTGTAACTCACTACCCATCTGAAAGAACGTGCAGTCCTTGGTAAGAGTAAATCCTGATTTTCTTGATAAAAATACAGTACAGCCAACTAGTGAAAAACATAAAGTAGGAAAATATTAGGATATCTTATAAAAATCAGTAATAAAATACATATGACATAAAATTATTTTAAATACCATGTCAGGTCTAATATTGCTAAATAGAAAATACTTATAGTAAAGACATATTAGATTAAGAACAATGAAAAAAGTGTTAGGTTTTAGGAGGAAAATTTCACAAAAGAACAGATATTCCTTCCTAGGTTGACACTGTAAGCTACTGTGAAAGGGCGGTAAAGCTTTAGTAACTAGCCTGATGGAGATTTTTGTAGGTTAGAGTAGACTTAACCACTGTTCAAATATTTCTTCTAATGTATAAATGTCAATGTATCATGGCATTGTCATATATAACAAAAGCTATTCCTAGAAATAATGTTTTATGTCATCCCAGGAGTCGAGATATATATATATATATATACATTTGTCCAATTTTGTACATTACAAAATGTAGGTACATCAAATATCATATTCACAAATTTATTAGTTGAATTTTCTCCTGTTGAACCTGGTTATGATTTCCAACAGTTTCCCCTTAAAAAGATTTCTTCATTAAGATATATAGTAGTTTTTGACTTGCTTATATAGGTGCAGAAAATTGAAAATCTTCGTTTCCTCTTTCATTATGGAGCACATATAGAAAGGATATTTCTATATCTAAGTGTTAACCTGAGCATTCTTAAACTGGACTGTGCATCCAACAAATAACTTCACCTACAAAGAGAGAGTGTATTATCCTTTCCACATATTGTGCTATTCATTCCAAATTTGTTATCACCACTAGACTCATACAGCTTTATTTTTCTTGAATGATTTTCTATTAAAAATATTTTATTTTCCTAGTAATAAGTCTCTGCCAGTTTATCTTTGTGATGAAAAAGAGGGAGTTCTAAATTGAGCATAGTACTGCCATCAGTTGCTGAAGACGTGGTTTGCATTTGGCTATGAGCAATGAGGGACCTAGAGAAGACTGTATATGTGATGGATGCTTAACAATTAAGAATCTTAAGTTGAATGTGGAGGAGCTGGGAAGAAAAGCAGAGGTGCTCAAGAGGATAAATGAGGGTAAGAGATTTATCAATGGAACATGGTTAGTTTTAAATGCAGGAAATGAGAAGAGCAAGGAGGTCAATGGGATTGAGCTGAGAACAGCCTATAGGGAAGAAGAAGAGGAAGAGGAAGAAGAGATAAGTGAGATATATAAAGAGACAGAGTTAAAGTGAATGGACAAGCACAGGAAATGTGCAGTATGAGCGAGACTCTGCATAGCTTGTAGTAAGCCATGGCTAACAGCAGTTCAGTGAGAGCAGTGAGTAGACAACAGTGATGGCAGTAAGGAATGACAGCCCAGGAGCTGGATAAAAAGCTCAGCATAAGCCAGCAGTGAGCAGTTACAGTCCAGAAGACCAACTGCATCCTGGGCTGCATCAACAGAGGTGTGACCAGCAGATCAAGGGAGGTGATTGTCCCCCTCTACTCTGCCTTTGAGAGGTCCCACTTGGAGTGCTGCATCCACGTCTGGGACCCCCAGTAGAAGAAGGATGCAGACCTGTTAGAGAGTGTCCAGAGGAGGGGAAAGAAACTGATCAGAGGGCTGGAGCAGCTCTCCTATGAAGACAGGCTGAGAGAGCTGGGGATATTCAGCCTAAAGATAAGGCTCTGGGGAGACCTTATAGCAACATTTCAGTACTTAAAAGGGGGTTATAAAAAAGGTGGATAGTGACTTATTACATGGGCAGATAGTGCTAGGACAAGGGGGAATGGTTTTAAACTAAAAGGGGAGGGGATTTAGATTAGATGTTAGGAGGAAATTCTTCACTCTGAGGGTGGTGAGGCACTGGAAGAGGTTGCCCAGAGAGGGTATGAATACTCCATTCCTGAGGCCGTGGGCAACTGGATTTAGTGGGTGGCATCCCTGCCCATGCCAGGAGAGTTGGAGCTAGGTGATCCTTAAGATCTCTTCCAACTCAAGCCATTCTATGATTCTATGATTTGGGAGATGTTGAGGGCTACAGAGGTAACTGTTCTGCAAATTCTTTTGCTCTTTAGGGACTTCTTCCATTATATGCCTTTTATCTCTCTGGTAAGATCAGCACAATGTTTTTTCTTTGTTTGTTTATTTTGTTTGTTTGTTTCTTTGTTTTACAGATCTGAACAAGGGAGTCTACTGATCCTGGTCCAGATTCTACTACAAGGCAGAACACCCATGCCTTTGACTAGATTATTTTCAGTACAGATATATCTAGACAAAATATGGTTCATTTAGGGGTGAAGATCCTCAATTATTTTATATCACAAATACTTTTTTAAAGGTAAATCAGCTAAGCTGATTTACCGTAGCATAACATCTGGTCCTTTAGGTGACAGGAATACAGGAACACAGTCCTGAAGCTAATAAAAAAGCATCCCATTTTGGGCAATGACATAAGACATCAAAGCCAATATTGTTGTTTACTATTGCTTGTTGAGAACATTTTCTAAAAGAACATTTCAATGAATTTGTTGAACCATTACGATAATAGCAATATACACAGTACTACTTTGCTACTGTCAGTGACTTAGTGTTGGTACTGAAACATTTTCTGGCCAACTGAGAAGGGCAGAAAACATTTTAAAATCATCTTATTCCTTATCTCTATTAAAGTAAAAACAAGAATTAGATTATGAATTAATAAAAGCATTTTGGTACAGTCCTCTAAGACCATCCAGCCTCTTCAGGGTTCTAAAGAAATATGTGTCAATGCAGGGTTTTGAAAAACATGTGTTTTAATTTGTATTTTAGAAAATGTTGCAGTTTTAATAAGCTTTAAACATTTTTAACTGGTTAAATAAACATGAATGAACATTCTAAAATATAACTCCTATTTTAGGACAACATTGTAGTGTGAGTGGTTAGTTAAGGTGAGATTCTTACATTTATATTCCAAAAATAAGAATCATTTAAGTGTGCCACTATGATACCTATAAGACTCAGATTTTCTGTTGCAGGTTAGATACTCAGCATAGTAAAGTAGGGATGGCTGTGAGGGACTCTAAGTCTCATAGATAAAGAGTGAGAAAAAAAAAAATCTGCTTACTGGAAAAGCTATTGCTCTTGCTTACTCAGAGAAAAGACTTTGAATCACTGCAGTGATTAAAGTTAGGTTTGACAAACAGCACGACTCTTTGTCGCTTTATCTAAGGTGAAATGCATTGGATAACTAAGATGGAGTATAGACAGTGTCAGGCTCTGTAAGTGTACTTTTTCTGTGGTCTTGGAATTTGGCCTTTTTATTAATTTTTTTATTTTTATTTTTATTTTCTCTGAGAGCTGTTTTATGAAAACTGTGACCCTTAGATGGGTTAGGGAGAGCATATGAGTACTTACGCTGCTATGTGCAATTAGGGCATATCTTTTTTGTTCTCTAATTTGGCTCTTCCTTTTTCTTGCCCTGTAATCTTCATAGCAGCAAACTGTTTCTTCTCCCTCGTTTTATCTATTATGCACAGGAAATAATTGTTAATCATATTTCATTCCATTATGTAACTGAAATTAAAAATATAGTAAACAGAACTGGTATTTAAATAGTGATGTCAGAGGAATTTCCATCTAATTCAAGAGAATGTGAATTATTCTTATTTAAGAATAATTTTTACTTTTTAGACTCTTACCTTGAGTAATTCATACAGTGCTGGCCACTAGATCTTTGTAAAGGTTTAATTGCTCTTCAGGGGAGCAGTGTAGAGCAATTATATAAATGATACCAGATATCAATGATTTAAGTTATGAGGAAAGACTGGGAAAGTTGAGCATATTCTCAGTGGAAAAAAAGAGATTTCATGTAACCCAATTGAAGTTTTAAAAATTATGAAAAGGACTGATAAAATTGATCCAAGCAAGCTCTTTACACTTGCAAGACCACAGAAGCTAGAAGACATCTAAAAATTAGAAAATTAGGAACACAAAAAGAAGAGCTAAGGCAAAATTATTTTACACAGAAGGAATAATGGAATAAAAACATGGAAGGTATATGGAATAAATTACTATAAAGGGCCCTGAAGCAAGATGCATCATTGAATTCAAGAGGGAATGAGATGAATTTCTAAACAAAAGGAACAGAAAGAGGGGTGGCAGAGAAAATAAGCAAATGGAAATAGGGGAAACAATATGGAACAGTCAAGATCACAAAAACGTTTTCCTCTTATTTCTTTGGTTCTTCTTGCCTGTACTGCTCTTTGCATATTGATTTACTATCACCTAAAAAAATGCAATAACTCTGTAACACAGGTCAATCTGACAGTTTTTATTGGATGACGATTGACATCTTTTTTATAGTAAATTTATCTTATTAAAGATCTCCTGCATTTTGTCACATGATCAGCTTTGATCAAATCTTGACAAAGAACTAATGAATTATCCTAACCAAGTGTCATGTTTTGGGCTGGGATAGAGTTAATGTTCTTCATAGTGTCTGGTATGGTGCTATGCTTGGGATCCACCATGAAAATAATGTCAATAACATATCAATGTTTTAGTTGTTGCAGAGTAGAGCCAAGAGCTTTTCAGCTTATCCTGCTGCACTGCCAGCAAGGAGGCTGGGGGTGCACAAGAAGCTGGGAGGGGTCAGAACCAGGACAGCTGACCCAGATTGGCCAGAGGGGTATTCCATGCCATATGGTGCCATGCTGAAAAATAAAACCGAGGGAGCTGGCCAAGCTGGGCTTAGCTCTTCTCGATGACTGGCTGGATTTTGTTTGTCAGGTGGTGACCAATTGTGCTGTCATTTGTCATATCATTTGTTTTGAGTATTCTTTTTATTGTTGTTGTTACTCCTTCTTTTTCTGCCAATTAGACTGTCTTTATCTCAACCCCTGAGTTTTACTTTTTTCTAATTCTCTCCCCCATCCCACTGCAGAGTAGAGAGCAAAGAGTTGTGTGGAGCTGAGCTGCCTTCTGGGTTAAACTACACCACCTAGTTTGTAATGTTGGACAACAGTCTATGTAGGAACCTGTCACCAAGGAGACATTACAGTAAAAAAAAAAAGATCAGAAGGTCTTTTCCCTCCCACATCTCCAGCAACTGTTAGTGAAAGCAAGTTGTTGGAGTTCCCAGTAACCTGCTCCTGAGATATCCACCTGCTTAGGAGCTGAAGTTTTCAGAGCTGGCTTTTACTAATAGACACAAAGGATGCAGTTACATGAACATTTTCTCTAGTGAGAAAACTAATTTATGATCCAGCTTCCAAACACAGCTGCTAACTGCAGTCCCCACACCATAATTTGCTGTATTCCCAAGAAGTATCACCAGAAATTTGAGGTTATTTTTTTCAGCTTCTGACTATATATGTTGCTTTAATTTTACTGTGGCTGTGCAAACCAATAAGGAACAGCAAAGGCTCTGAAGCTGTGCATACTTGGGAGGATGAGATTCTAGCAGTTTGCTTTCGGACAGGTATATTCAGAATGACAGCTTTAATTACAAAGGAATGAATGGCTGAGAAGTCCATGTGCACCTGGGAAAGCTTCTTGGGTATCGTTGTTGGCTGCTACCTATGTCCATTTTTTAAAGCCTAATTATTTCTCAACCATAGTAAATATTTAAAACCTAATTATTGCTCAGTTGCTCCATACTCTTCCACCCCCCCCTACCTATTTTTGTTTTTACATATCAGTCACGTCTTATCTTGTTGAAAACCTGTATATGGACAATAATACATTGAAATTTTAGTCCTTGCCGAATTAATTGTCATATCTTTAAAAAATGCACCAAGATATACATAAGTTTGGCATATATGGTAAATAATAATAATATTCCCTGTTTTATTTTCTTTGGAAGTTGGGGGACATTTGAAAGGATTACACATTGTGTTTTGATTTAAAGCTTGATTTTTTTTTTCCTGAAGAAAATGTACTATTTTTTTCCTCTGCATTTTAAACATTAATTTCCAAGGTATCAACGGCTAATTTTTCAGCAGTTACTTTAATGTTTCAGATAGGGAATAAGTAGCCTTGGGGAGAACAGATCATGCTTTTAAAGTCTAGCTACAGTAAAGCATTATTACTAGAAGACATCCACTGCATATAGTTACTGTTATTTCTTTCTCTGTTCGAAGACAGAAACAGAGTGGTAAAACTCTTTTTATTTCTCATTTAAAAAAAAATTTTAAAAATCTAGATTTTATCTAAGAGTCCTGTGTCAGCAATTGGGGCTCTGAAAGATGAGTTCTGGAGGACAGAATGCTGCCAGCCTTATGTCATGCTGGGTGTAGCTGAATGGGAAATTAATTTGCCCTTTACTACCTGTTTCACAGTTCAGTGTCTTTGTGTGAGTCTACCTTCTCTGGTCTTCAGTGAAACCCTGGTCTATGAGATGGACAGCTGAAAGCAATACAGTTTAACTTCCTCAGGCCCTCAGAGCTTGTCAGTCAGATCACTCGTGCCAGAGTTCCTGTGCCTTGTCTGCTACAAGTCCTGCAAAGCCATAAGTACCAGAGTGTAACAGAACAACCAAAGAAGAAAACTGAAATGATATCAAAGAGAAAGAATAACACTTACGTATGATTATATCTTTGGTGACATACTTTGAGAACCCCATCCCAAAATGGAGTGTCCTTTGTCTCTAAATTGGAGACATAAGGATTTGGTGAATGGAATAGTTGGTGGGTGGGGAATTGGCTGGATTGTTGCACTCAAAGGGTTGTGGTCAACGGCTCAATGTCTAAGTGGAGACCAGTAACGAGTGGTGTTCCTCAGGGGTTAGTGTTCCTCAGGGGTTAGACAGACTGGCATCATAGTAGGTGACATGGACAATGAGACTGAGTGCACCCTCAGCAAGTTTTCCAATTACACAAGCTGTGTGGTGCAGTCAATACACTCAAGGAAAGGGATGCCATCCAGAGGGACCTTGACGGTCTTGAGAGATGGGGCTGTGTGAACCTCATGAGGTTCAACAAAGACAAATTCGAGGTCCTGCATCTGGGATGGGGCAATTCCAAACACAAGTACAGGCTGGAAGGAAAATGGATTGAGAGCAGCCCTGAGGAGATGGACCTCAAGGTTCTGGTTGATGAGAAGCTCAACATGAGCTGGCAATGTGTGCCTGCAAACCATATCCTGGGCTGCATCAAAAGAATCTTGTCCAGCAGGACAAGGGAGGTGATTCTCCCCCTCTGCTCTGCTCTTGTGAGACCCTACCTGGAACACTGTGTTCAGATATGGGGCTCCCAGCACAAGAAGGACATGAACCTATTAGAACAAGTCCGGAGGAGGGCTATGAAGATGATCAGAGGGTTGGAGCACCTTTCCTATGAAGACAGGATGAGGGAGTTGAGTTGTTCAGCCTGGAGAGATGAGCCACTAGAGAGGCATTCCAGTACCTAAAGGGGGCCTACAGGAAAGCTGGGAAGGGGCTCTTTGTCAGGGAGTGTAGTGATAGGACAAGGAATAATCTTTTTTTAAACTAAAAGAGGTTAGATTTAGATTAGATATGAGGAAGATATTCTTCCCTCAGAGGGTGGTGAGGCACAAGAACAGGTTGCCCAGAGAAGCTGTGGATACCCCATCCCTGGAAATGTGCAAGTTCAGGTTGGATGGGGCTTTGAGCAACCAGGTTTAGTGGAAGGTGTCCCTGCCCATGGAAGAGGGGTTTGGAATTAGATGATTTTTAAGGTCCCTGCCAACCCAAACCATTGTATGAGTCTATAATGACAGTCCTGAGCATAACGTTTCTGTTACAAAACTGTTAAATGAGAAGTAACACATACTTTAACTCTGTCCAACAACAATCCTAGTCTGATTGTTTCCATATTGGAAAAATTATCTCAAGTGATAGAGACAGCAATCCTACTAGTAACTGTAATAATTATTCACAACTCTCATAATGGAGAGCTCATGTCCAGTGCTCTGCAGGCTCTGACAGAAGGATTAAACAGCATGTAGCAGAGCCCAGCCATGGGTTCTCAGGTCAAGTGGTATTTCCTGACTCCACTCCCAGTACATAGCTCTTGCATCTCCTCTGGGGTCACCAGATGTCATAGCCATAAAACATGATGATTATCTGAGGAGTGTTTTACTCATTTCAAAGTCCATGAAATAATGAGTGTTCACCTGCTAGATAGGTGTCTACCTGATAGATTTTTAGCTTGAAACTGATGATTTGTTAGAGCAACTTAATGTATGGATGAGAACATGTGGGGATTTTGAGAGTACAAAAATTGTTGGAATTGTGTTGGACAACTGCACCATGGAGAAGAAGATAAATGTTTTAAACTTGTTCCTACTGTCTTCTGTGAATGGTCCCTGACCTGTGCTCTTCCACAAGACAGTCTCTGAGATATTTGGAAAAGTCCTAGGTGGCAAAAGACAAAAGGGTACATCAGACCCTGCTAACAGTTAATGCCATGGGTGATGACAGGCCACAGTTTAAGCCTCTGACCTGTACCTACTGTAGCAGTTACTATCATGAAAATGAACTTATCTTTTTTTTTGTCTTTAAATATTTCTATGTATTTGGGTTTAATGTGTGGTTTCCAGCTTTCTTCAGCATGTAGTGTGTGGTCATCACAAACTTGCTTGAGGTATTTAAGTTAAATACCCGTAGAGGAAGCAAGAGTCGCATTTTTTACTAATCAAATACATTGGTTCAGGCTGTTAAAACATATTAACATCTGTTTTATAATGAATGTTTATAATACTGCTGTTCTTTATGTTTTTCTTACTGGTATAAACATAATTTCTGAGTTTGGGACAGTCCAAAGTGAGGCAAAATCTCTGTTCAGTGCCACTAAAGCCCTTGTTATTCCAATCAGAAATCTGTCCAAATTTGTCCAAGAATTTATAGGTGAGGGATGTTATCTAAAGGGTTAGACCTTGTGGGGATGATGATGAATCATCTCCAGAAATGTTTTCTTTAGAAAACATTTTGCAGAGGAGTGCAGGCAAATAGCAGGATCTCTGTAACCCTCCTGTGATATCCCAGGCAGCAGGAGCAGCCTCCAGGATGTCACCAAAGTAAGCACCAATAAAAGGACTGGCAAGGGTCTTATACCTGATGTTAGGAAACACGATAAGCCTGGTTGCCTGGCTTTTCCTCAGCCCAGCCTGTCCAGAGTTGGGTAGATACACAGACCTTGCCCTAAAACTTGAAAAAAAAAATGTTTTTGTTGTTTTCTTTTTTTTTTTTTTGCATGTTTTTACCTGCATTCCCTCTTCCTTTGTAACCACTTATTATATTATAGATCTGTCCAGATCATCATACTTTAACCAGCAGAATACCATTCTAGCCTGAGAGTCAACATATTGATACATGTTAGACTGTTTCTCTTTAATTACCTGAGAAAGAGGAAAATAATGATATTATAAATATAGAAGATGTTGAATTTTTAGGAGTAGTGGTTCTCCAACATATTGTTAAGCAGCACATACAAGTGTTTTATGTATGCTGAGATTAATTTTCAATACGCAGTTTCCCTTGGGATATTTATATTCTTCCAATCAGCATAGAACTGTCCATCAAAAGTAACTTTATAAATATATATACCCACACACCACACACACATAATCACTACTGAAAACTTTTTTGGGTTGCTTCTTTAGAGAGCTTTAAATCTGAGTTATAATTTCTCTGCACAATGACCTGTTCAGGTAGGTGGGTGTTCATTTCAACAGACAGTTGAAATAGGAGTACTAGTTGGTTTATTTCTTCTCCCCCTCCACTTTTGCAAACAGTTAAGTTAAAAATTCTCATCTGAGAAGTAGAAATTATTAATGCAAAGGAGGAAAATAATTTCATAAGAGATGCTTTGGAGTCCAGCCTATTTTGGCTTTCTTACTCAAACCGTTTACTTCTAATTAGATAAGAGAACAAAAAGGAAAAAAAAATTCCAAAGGGAAAAATATTTTTTTTTTCACAAATTGCTTCCATCATTTCTGAACTCTGCTAAGCATTTTTAATAGATATGTGCCCTTAGCTCATCTTTTGCATGCTAACAATTTAATCTGAATACCAATATAGACACAAAATAAACGATTGTTTCCTGCCAGAGGTATCTGCAGAAGAAATCTTGGAGTAAAACATTGTCTTTGCAGCTCATTGTGTCTCTAATTAGAGTGGAAGGAGGTAGAAGCTTGCTGGTGTCAGTCTGTGTTTAGCATGCCCTGGAGCTTCAAGCTCCTGTGGGTATCAAAGTGCACTAATTAAATGAGGGGTCCACAATACCGCACTAAACATCAGAGTGAGAGAAAGAGTCCAGTGTCCTCAGTGCCTTTGAGAATCCATGGCCCACGCTAATTACCCATTGTTGAATTGACTTCCCATTCTACAAGGAATGAATGGTGCCTCTCTCACCCCTTCCCCCAGCCTCCTCCCCCCTTTAGATTTTACCATCTTTGCTTTGGCCGCCTAATTAATCTTATGGAAATCTCCCGAAGCCAGATTCCAGCAAGGTTGCCCCGATGTTTATAATTTGATTTGTGATGATAAAAGTGAAGACACCCGGTGATGGAACAGTGTCATTTTCAACACTCTTGAGAATCGAAGAGGCTATCAATCTTTCCCACGTGCATGGCAAACAGATATCCTAGAAAATTAACTTCAATTAATAACAGAAATCCCCAGACACTCAGGGAAGTAGAGATGCTTTGAAAGAGAACCTTCAAAGATGTCTCTGGATTGTCTTTTATATGCAGACTCTTCTTTTTATATATAAGAGATTCTCAGTAAGGGAATGTGTGGCAATGGGGGGAGTTTCCCCTCATCCCTTATAATTTGAGCAAGAAGAGGTAACATTTTCTATTTAGTTGAGAAAAAATTAACCAAAGGTCTGTAGGTTAAATTTGTTTTTATTTCCTTTCTGTAGACAGTACTACTTAACGGATTGTGCTACACATTTCACTGAGAAAAGGAAATTTAAAATAAAAGCATGTTTTTTACCATAATGCTCCCCCCCCAAAAAAAAAAACAAAAAAAAAAACAAAACAAAAAAAAACATTGGAAAGTTAAGGGTTTGACTGCTTGTCATTGTTAGCCTTCTCTACCTTGACAAGATTTGTGATCTAAAGCTGAATGTTCTGTCAGGAAAAAAAAAAAAAAGACTTTTTAAGATTTTACACGTTCTAATAACTGCAATGACACAGGTACTAAAGACTGGTATAAAGGCAAGTGTCTTTCCTGTGAAACCTTCCAACATATGAATTTTGCTCTACAAAAAAATCTGCAAGGTCTACATTTGTGTGTCATTTCTGTGTTATTACTGTATAGGGTATCTGGTTAGACAACAAAACTTAAGTTTATTGCTAGCAAAATAGAAACAGATGTAACATTGCATCACTTGTAATATCCAAAAATAACTTGCTGAACAAAAAACCAACCAAACAAAATTTAAAATACCATCCAGTAATAGTTTAGAGTTTGTTTTGTTTTTACAAAAGGCATCACAGACAACAAATTCAGGATGATAATTACAAATTAGTTTGAGGTGATATAAAAACACAACTTACTTCCTAGTATCTTGTTTAATATTTTGCTTATAAGTCATTTTCAAGGTAGCTTAAAATGAACCTAAGTTATAGTATTAGTTTAGAAGCAAGAATGGGTTAAGTTTACTCTTTTCAGGTTCTTATTATAATCACTGTCACGTGAATGAATTCATGTTGTGCCATTTCTTGCTCTCATTACAACCTTTGTTACGAGAATGAGGTATTAGGATTTTAATGCCTCATATATTCGGTGAATTATGTTAGTGTGCTGTACTACTTTGACCTTTTAAGTATTCTGTAATTTGATTGGCTGGTAATTCTAGTCCTTTTCTTGTTGACAGCCTCAATAACCTTTCAGACAAAGGTGGAATGCCAATCCAATCAAAATACATAGTACAAAGGATGGCTATACTTCACTGGGGGAAAAACAAAATTGTAATTATTCTAGAGCTTAAAAATTGAGGCATAAACAGAAAATGTGAGAAATTATACATTCAAAAGATAAAGCTTAGGATAACAAATGAAAATGATAGGAATTATAAAACAAACAAACAAACAAACAAAAACTTTTACTTTGTGACAACTTGTAATATTCATTTGGTTAAATCTACTTGATTGATATAAGATTAACATTTTTTACCATCTTCTTTAATATTGCCTTATCACAATAAATATTATTAAATGAAAGTTTGATTTTATGTCCTGAGTATCTAGACCTATTATTAAAATTTTATCAAATTTTGAATACAGTAGATATGTATAAACTGAAAAGCATCACCTGAATACTTTTTCAAGGACTAAAAATCTAGTAATTGTAACCCATGTATCTTTTGTTGAGTGTACAAAGTATCCCCAAATCAAAACCAGTCTATTATTTTTTGCTACTATTATTTGTGTATTCACAATTAATGATTGGTGGAGAGTGTGTACTTACTTTGTCAGAAATTGACACCTGGGTTTCTTTTTTGGAATAATATAGTTGTCTAAAAATAACCCTCAGTGACACAAAAAAAAAAAAAAAAGATAACTAGAATAAATTCACACTTACATTTCCCACTGTATCTAGATTAGATTAGAAAGCAAACTAATTTTAGAGATTTTGATAAACTTTAAAATATTGTTGTTATTTTGTCCAAATAAATGCTTCTGCTGAAATATTTGTGGTGTGTTGTTTTTTTTTTTTTTTTATATATATATATATTTATTTTTTTTCCCTCTCACAGAATTCTATATGAAAGACCTACAAATATATTAGGAAACTTTCAAAGGAATGATTCTGAATTAATATCCTCTGAAATCTCTGCAAAAGTCCACTTAAGTATTATTTGAGGGGTGAATTGCTGTAGGATAGGTAGGTATAATTTACCTTTTTCTGTTTTGATATTTCATGTTCAGGTTCTCTTTAATTAGAGGATGTATCTGGTCTACAGTTTTTCCTATGGGATCTACATGAGGCTAAAAGTGACATAGAATCCTAAAGCCACTTAGCCCCTTCAGGAAGCTCTCTCTCTCTCTCTCTCTCTCTGTGTCTCTTCTCTCTCTCTCAGAAATGATTTTATGATTCTAATGAAATAATGGATTATTCCTTTTCCATGAGACCACTTAATAGGTATATTTAGAGGAGGAAGGATCCCCTCAGGATTCCTACTTGAATGGAGTATAAATTCCTAGCCAGTTGAATTTCCAGACTCTTCTACCTGGCAAAGAAGAACCTGGTGATATCCACAGACCATAGATTAAAGGTTTTACAGATCTTGAATGGGAAAACCCTTGATTCCTACAGGGTTCTTATATGAACGGAAAAACTACATATGTATACCAAGTTTAGCTTATCTGCTCAATAGTGATGTGGCAGGTTTCACACAGGATACTATGAAGCATATAAAATAAGACGTATATACAAGTCATTTGATAAAGTTTTGGCCTTAATTTTGAGGAATTAGTGTGAAGCATATGTGCCATGAGCAGAAGTGTCAGTAACAGAAAGTGGATTGCAGTATTGTAGCGTATTCTTAGCCTGTAAAGTAAATGGTTTCTAATAACTTTTTGAATTTAAATGCCTTTTCAATATTTTTATGGCTTGACGGTACATCTGAGAGGTGACACAAAAATTATATTTTTTCTGTTACCACCTGATGAGAACACCACGTCAAATTAAACCTGGGTCTATAGTGGGCCTGGAAACCATATGTGAATGACCATGTTAAAAAGGTTTTGTGTTTTTCAATTGAATATGCAATTACATGAATGCAGTGGTTTCCTACATAAGTCTCCATAACTCTTCCATTGATATAAGCGTGTATTTGATAAGATATCTTATTACAGTTGCAACCATCCAAATGCCTACTGGCATTTGAAATGATGCAGATTATCTGAAACATTCACTGAAGACTAATAAAAAATCACACAAAATCTGTCATTCTCTAGATCATCAGATCAACAACTGCTGAAGTGAAACTACTTAAATTCATGTTACTTGTTATAATGTTAGACACCCCTTTTAATCAACTGGATTGTAACCCCAGCATGGGATTTAATGGGATTCATCTTCTGGATTAAGATACTGCAGTTTTGGTTTTTGAAGGAAGATGATCATATCTGATCTTTGTAGCTGCCATTACAGTCAATGGCGATCCAGCAAATACACGGGTAAGGTATCCACAAGAATGATTCATCTCCCTTCATACAGCTTGTACAGTGGGCAGAGTATCTATACAGGCTTTTCTGGCTGTTTTGGCTAGGAACTCAATTTAGGCACCAAAACAACGGTTGTTTCAAATACTTAATTAATTTAACACTGAGATTAATAATAGTTTATATATTTACACCTAGGATCATGTGGAGATGTGGTGCTTAGGGACATGGCCTGGTGGTAAACTTGGCTATGCTAGGCTTATTAAGACTTAATAAGTTCTTGGCAGTGCTAGACTTATTAAGTACAAAACTTACTAATCTTGGAGGTCTTTTCCAACCTAGATGATTCTATGATTCTGTTTGAGAGAATGGAAAGAGTAATGGACAGGGGTTTCTAAGTTTTTTTGTTGTTATTTTTTGTTTCTGTGGCCATTGCTTTCCCATAGCAACTATGTTTCAGCTGTCTTTCAGTGAAGAATTATGTTGTTGTTTATGAATATATAAGTATATTAAACTGCTTGGGAAGTTTATTTTAATAGGAATATGTTCACATTATTACATAACTGGTGATAAATTTTAAAGAGTATCATAAGAAGATGGATACCAAATATCTTCCCTCACAAAACTATAAAATGTGATTTTTATGAAGATATGAGGTGACTGGTTTTTTGTTTGTTTTTGTTTTGTTTTGTTTTTCATATTAATGGAAATTATTCTTCTAAGCTAACACCTGAATATCCATTTCCAAACATAGTGCTTTCATAATTTTGGCAGCAGGAGGTTATGTCCACTGAAAATTAAACAAAAATGAAAAATTAGTTGTAGTAAAAAGCTTTATATGTTGTAAGATGATCACTGTAACTCATATTCTCCTTTTTAAAGTGTTGGTTTCTATCCTCAAAAGTGATCTGGAAGTGGCTGAACAAAAATCTTTTGAATTTCATGCTTTGTTCACTTAATAACACATTCATTTTACCATTTTACTTTTTTTTTTTTTTTTCTTTTTAATGTTTTGGTATGTGATAATGCAAATCAATTCTAAGAAAGTCAATGGAGGCTGCTGAGCCAGTCTGAATCTCTCTTCCCAAAGATGATGTGTATTGTGAAAAAGAACTTAAACTGAAACCAAGCTGTTTACAGAATCACAGAATCATCTAGTTTGGAAGAGATCTCCAAGATCACCTAGTCCAACCTCTGGCCTAACACTAACCAGTCCTCCACTAAACCATATCACTAAGCTCTACAACTAAACGTCTTTTAAAGACCTCCAGGGATGGTGACTCCACCACTTCCCTGGGCAGCCCATTCCAATGCCTAACAACCCTCTCAGTAAAGTTCTTCCCAATATCCAACCTAAACCTCCCTGGTGCAACTTGAGCCCATTCCCCCTCGTCCTGTCACCAGGCATGTGGGAGAATAGACCAACCCCTCCTTGTTACAGCCTCCTTTAAGATACCTGTAGAGTGTGATAAGGTCATCCCTGAGCCTCCTCTTTTCCAGACTGAACAATACCAGCTCCCTCAGCCACTCCTTGTAAGGCTTGTTCTCCAGACCCCTCACCAGCTTCGTTGCCCTTCTCTAGACTCACTTGAGCACCTCCATGTCCTTACTGTAGTGAGGGCCCAAAACTGAACACAGTACTCGAGGTGTGGCCTCAACAGAGCCGAGTACAGGGGGATGATCATTTCCCTAGATCTGCTGGCCACACTGTTTCTTAGGCAAGCCTGGATTCTGTTGGCCTTCTTGGCCACCTGAGCACACTGCTGGCTCATATTCAGCTATTAACCAATACTCCCAGGTCCTTCTCTGCCAGGCAGCTTTCCAACCACACATCTGCCAGCCTGCTTGAGGTTGTTGTGCCCCAGGTGCAGGACCTGACACTTGGTTTGTTGAACTTCATACAGTTGACCTCAGCCTTTCCAGATCTTCCTGCAGAGCCTTCCTATCCTCGAGCAGATCGATACATGCACCTAACTTGGTGTCATCTGCTAGCTTACTGAGGGTGCACTCAATCCCCTCATCCAGATCATCAGTAAAGATATTAAAGAGGGCTGGCCCCAGTACTGAGCCCTGGGGAATGCCACTAGTGGCCGGCCTCCACCACAACTCTTTGGGCCCAGCTATCCAGCCAGTTTTTAACCTAACAATGCGTACGCCAGTCCAAGCCAAGAGCAGCCAGTTTCTCACAGAGAATGCTGTGGGAAACGGTGTCAAAGCCTTACTGAAGTCAAAGTGACCACATCCACAGACTTTTCCTCATCCACCCAGTGTGTCACTTTATCATAGAAGGAGATCAGGTTCGTTCAAGCAGGACCTGCCTTTCATAAACCCAAGCTGATCACCTGGTTGCCCTGCAAGTGCCACATGATGACACTGGATAATCTGCTTCATGAGCTTCCCTGTCACTGAGGTCAAACTAACAGGCCTATAGTTCCCCAGGTCTACCCTCCAGCCCTTCTGGTAGATGGGCGTCACATTTGCTAGCCGCCAGTCAACTGGGACCTCCCCTGAGAGCCAGGACTGCCGATAAATGATAGAAAGTGGTTTGGCCATCTCCTCCACCTGTTCTCTCAGTACCCTTGTGTGGATCCCATCCGGCCCCATCGACTTGCGTACATCTAAGTGCTGTAGCAGGTCACCAACCATTTTATTGTGGATTGTGAGGGCCACATCCTGCTCCCCATCCTCTTCCACCAGCTCAGGGCAATGGGTATCTAGAGAACAACTGCTCTTGCCGCTGAAGACTGAGGCAAAGAAGGCATTAAGCACCTCAGCCTTTTCCTCATCTCTCATCAATAACTTTCCCTCCTCATCCAGTAAAGGCTGGAGATTCTCCTTAGTCCACCTTTTTGTGTTAATGTATTTAGGTATCAGTACCATCAATATGAAAATGGAGCTAGAATCAAAGTCAAAGATATTTTCATCTCAAAGTTTTTAAAGGACAGTTTATTTATTTATTTATTTATTGCCATTTCATTTGTTATTTTCTTTTAAAATGTTTAATTTATCTGAATTTCTGGATGATAGATTGAAGTTATCCCACCCAAAGCTAGCCCTCTAAAAATGTACATCTTATTTACACTGGTGTAGGTTAAAAACAAACAAACAAACAAAAAGCAAGTACTGAAGTAGTGAGGGAATATCCTGTAATATCCTGTTATCCTAAACTACCTCCACAGAGGCTTTAGGGAAGATAGTGCTTTCTGCCTAAGACACCTCATATGGGAATGAGATGAATTATTGTGAACAAACATTTTGCTCTTATAATTCTAGTAGGAACCCAACTTAAGATAGACACCTAGGCAGATAAATTAAGTTTTATTGTCAGGCAATAAATCTACTGAAATTGACCTAGTCATCTATAAGAAATCCTGGTTGCATTGGCAGAACATCTTCCAAAGCTTAAGCTTTTACATATGTGTTCAAATTACCGTAGCTCTTAATAAGTTATGGCACATTGGCTGACCACTGCAACTGACCAAAAGCCTGACCCTATTACATACGAGAAAAGAGATTGGCTTTAACCATTTTCACTGTTGCTGAAACCAAAGCTGTTTTCTTAATATTTGCCATAGTTACTATGACAATTATTTCCTCCAGCTGACTTTCTGAAGATCTGATTTTCTAACATTTGCATCATTCACCACCATGCAAAGGAATACAAGCAGGATCCAAAGTGTGAGTGGTCAGGAGGAGCTCATTCAGTGAGCCTGCATGCATTGTTTCTTCAAGGTATTTTCCGTAATGTACAGAAAGCACTTTTGTATTTTAAAATGTGACATACTCACAGAAGATACACAGCAACTCCATATATAACACATCTTTCCCTGTCTTCCAGCAAGTGGAATACCTGGGGAAATTGTGTTTGTTGCCACAGAAGCTTCCACTGCTCTGCTCTGAAAAAGACTATCCCTCCACACTGGACCTGTGCAGAAAGAAACAGTCATGTTTCACCGTGTCACGTGGTGACATTATGGGACATATGGACAACTCAGAAGACAATTCTATGAGTTTTATGTTGTTCCTGCAATAAGGGTGCATGAGAAAAGTGGTTTGTCAAAAGTTAACAGTTAAAATTCAGTAAAGGTGGTTAAATTTCTCTTTCATCTACCCACTCATAGCAACATAAAAGTGCCACAATGTCAGCAGTCACATGCCATTTTAAAAATAATGGAGTACATGAGTCATGACAGCTGTGACAGACATTTTCACTTGCACTGATGGAGAATTAAAAGACTGAAAATGCTTTTTTTTTTTTTAAGTATTTAATTCACATCCGATTTTTTTTTTCCACTGTGCTTTTCAGACTATTTAATACTCTAGAAAAAGCATTGCTCAGAGAGTGCTCAAAATGGAGTACACAGCACCCATGTATGCTTCACAGATAACTGTGCTTTCTTGACAAGATCCATAAAGAAATTCTCAGAAGTAATGCCTGTGGGTGGAGAAATAAACAGAATTTTGTCAAAGAAACAATCAGTCATTTCAGTTAGAAGTTCTGATGCCAATCCTTGAAGTATCGCTTTCAAGGAGAATATTCCAAAATCAAAGATCACAGTAGCTACAAGTTCAAGTGCTTATCATGGTCTCCAGGCATATTCATTCCTGCTCTCATCTCAAATTCTATGACCCTCAAGCTTCAGTGTATGAAGACAAATAAAATTGTTTTCAGAATCGGATAACACAGTGACCTCATTTTGATCATTACTTTCATAGACTCCTGTATTTGAAACAACTTGACATTTTTTATTGCTGACCCAATTTCTGTTTCTCCATTGTAGGCCCAAATGAATCACATTGAAGGAAAGTATTCACTTTTTCTTCTATAAGGAAAATATCTCATCGGATTGCAGCTGTAAGTCAGATCACAACTGGACAAACTAAATTAGTCGGCAAGAACATTTTCCGTGTTTGGATTAAAAAAGGGGGGAAGGGGAGGTGGGGGGAGTGTGAAATCAAATGAACAAATCTATACTATAAGGTCACCTCTGCAATTTGTTGGATACTATACAGAGACTAGAGAGAAGGATCATGCTGGGTCAGCTCTGTGTTGCACCTTACATTGAGAATACTGAGATAATAAGTCTAAAACAATCAGCTTTATGCTGATTCAGACTAGACTTTAGAAATCAATAAACTAACACTTTTAGATGATAAGACCATAACTGCACAAGCAAACAAAGCAGTCGAAAAGTCTAAAAAGAGCAGTAGCCATACATGCTGGCAGGAAAAGCAATGATATATGTTTTATTACTTTCCTTGTGTGGAATACTGAGAAGTTCATCTTCCGTGGAAATTCTGTGGTTTTAATTGGGATAGAATAAAATACTTAACAAAAGACAGTGACTTTGCCTCAAGATATTCTGCAGACTCAAAATGGCAAATAAAGATTTTATTCTATCAAAAACAAATTCATTGCAACAGCTGCACTTGGATTTTTTACTTTTATTTTTATATTTTTATTTTTATTTTATTTTTACCATTGTGCTAGATCACTAGATCAGTTTGCCCAGGGCCTCGTCCAGCCTGACCTTGAACAATTCCAGGGATGGGACATCCACAGCTTCTCTGGGCGACCTGTTCCACTGCTTGACCACTCCCATCATGAACAATTTCTTCCTCATATCTAATCTAAATCTACCCTCTTTAAGTTTAAAATCGTTGCCCCTTGTCCTATCATCACACCCTCTGACAAAGTCCTTCCCCAACCTTCCAGTAGGCTCCCTTCAGGTACCGGAAGGCTGCTATAAGTTCCCCCAGGAGGCTTCTCTTCTCCAGGCTGAACACCCAAAATCCTTCAGCCTGTCTCCACAGTAGAGGTGCTCCAAACCTCTGATCATTAAGTATTATCCTTCCAATTAATATCTCTATTTCAAATAATTGTATTTCATAATATTAGTTTGCTGCTTTGATTCTCACCTATGTGAATTTATTTTCACTGCATACATGTATTACCATCCTCCACAACTCCCATATTATTTTTCTCCCCTCACTGTGGCTTGTAAGACCTTTTAATTTTGTATAATTTCCAGATGTAAAGTCTTGTTAATGTCTTATTGAAGACTAAAGGAATTAAAAAGAATGATTTTATAACTTACATCCATAAAATAAAGCTCCAGGTTGGTCAAATGATTCCATGCTTATGCCAACGAGAGCAAAAAGCAGAATGAAACTTATTGAGTCTCAAATCCAACATATAGGAGGTGACAGGTCCAGAATCAGCAAAACAAATTCAAAATCAAAAGCAATTCAACCTAAACAATAAACCTAAAATATCCCCCCATCTCCAATTACCTCTTCTTTAACTTCTCCCACAGGTATTTCACTGCCCAAAAACCAATCAGCAAAGATTTTTACCTTCAGCTCAGTTGAGCTGAAATGCAGCTTCCAAACACAAATGGGCAGCTTCAGAGACTTGATTGTGTACAGATGAAACAGTTGTGTCCCATCCTAAATAAAGTAACCCCCTAAATGAAAGAGCCAAATAAGTGTCTGTTTTTGAGCTTGGTTACATTACTAGTACATTATCACACTGATAACTGTTGACATATGCTTTTCCAAAAACAAGTTTATTGCAAATTGTTTCGCAATGAATTGAAAAGAGAGGGTTAAAAAGAAGAAAAAGAAGAAAAGAAGAAAAGAAGACAATAAGAAAGAAAGAAAGAAAGAAAGAAAGAAAGAAAGAAAGAAAGAAAGAAAGAAAGAAAGAAAGAAAAGGAATGTCTAATGCTAAGACTGTAAATTGATTGTGAAATATTCAGCCAATCATCAGTCTTTATATACCCTGGCTGGTTTATTTAACATACTGTGATAATAAATATCTGTAGCTCAACTTGATACAAATATGTCTTTCCCTTTGGAAACAAAACAGGAAAGAAAATGAATAAAACTTATCCCACAGAAGCACAGTAATATTTGAACATCTATTTGACAGGTTCTATAATTTCCCTATTATGAGTCTGTGAATATCATGCTGGAGTATACTTCTAGAATACTATAAGGATTTTTCATAGACATCACAGGGCAGGGCAGGGCAGGGCAGGGCAGGGCAGGGCAGGGCAGGGCAGGGCAGGGCAGGGCAGGGAAGGGAAGGGAAGGGAAGGGAAGGGAAGGGAAGGGAAGGGAAGGGAAGGGAAGGGAAGGGAAGGGAAGGGAAGGGAAGGGAAGGGAAGGGAAGGGAAGGGAAGGGAAGGGAAGGGAAGGGAAGGGATCACAACCTTGACTTATTTGCATTTAACACACATCTATTATCTCTAAAGCAGTAACAAGTAGAACTGAAATTGCTATGAGACAGGAGACTTATCTCTGTAACAGATTTACTCTAAGCAGTGCTATGGCATCCACATACATTTGTATGCAAGTGACAAGAATCAAAGCATGTTCAGTTCTAATCTATGCCTTCCTTACTGTTTTATGGCTAGGGAAAAGATGACAGAGGTGTGCACTACAGTCTTTCCAGGTCTTTCTGTAATAGAAACCATGAATGCAAAAGATGACACACATTTTATTAATCTTCTTTCAACACCTTCTTTTATAATGTATTCAGAGCTTTGCTTTTCCATATTTAAACAGGAAAAATGGCTTGGACAGTGAAGAAGGAGCGGGGAGAAAACTTTTCATTCTTTACATAGAGATTTTTTTCTTATTTTGCCTGATAGTGTTACAGAGACAGAGACTCATAGAAAGACATCTTCTGTATCATACCTCACTAGTGAAGGAATATACCTATGACTTAGTCAGTCTTCATCCTCAGAATACTCACCAGTGATGGCTATGAATATTTTTGTAGTATAATACACATATATACATCCATCTTATTATCACCATAAATTTGAACAATGTGTTACTATGAGCAGGTCCTGCCACAGAACCAGACACGCAGTAAGTCCATAGGCATTACAACTCTAAGAGCCAGGCAGAAAGTGGTAGTGTCTCCATGAAGGTGGTCTTGCTGCAGAAGTCAGCAACCCATCCTTTAAACAAGGCAATTCCCTGTGAATACAATTTTACATGCTGGCCCTCTGCATTCTAAACCAAAATTCTTCCAGATGCTCATCTGGATAGCCGCTGACTTCTCCAGGAATTTGGCAATAATTAACTGAGAGATTCTGCTTTCCCCTTCAGGAATGAAGTTCTTACCCTATAAGCAGAGTCTTGCAAGTTCTGGAAACTGAGCTTTTAAGGGATCATGAATAAGCCTGTGCATTCATTCACAGTGAACATGGAAATAAAGATTTTTAGAACAAAATATGTACATTTTTCAAATTTATCTTTCCTTAGTTAACACATTATTTTACACAAATAAGTAAGGCACAGAGACACACACACAAACTTATCTACGTATAAAGACTGAGAAATGACACTAACAGTATGTGGGGATCTTTGTCTCATTTTTTAAATAGCTAAGAGGGATACTTAATGACATATTAGTCATAAGGGCTTAGCCAGACCAATAGACATTTTACAGAATCTAGGAGACTTGTAGTCTAGTTAGAGATTATCCCTGGTTCTTTCCCTATTTCTTGTGAGAATGGGAAAAAAAGCACCATTTTAAATGACATCAAACTTTGCTGCACTGCAACACATAATAGTTACTGTTGCTTCTAGCTGCTTTTAAAAATACAGGTCATAGAAAGGAAATGCAAATTATCTCCAAAAAACAATTGGGATTTTCCCCAGTAAGTTGTCTTTCTGAAACAGGTTAACATCACTGGAGAATGAAAGCTTTTAAAAGTTCATTTTTTGTGTGACTAGTGAGAAATGGCCATTCCCATTCATGTTTTCTTCATAAAGTAGGGAAAGGTAAAATTAAGGTGGTACAGCTGAAATCTGACATTGTTTAGATTTCTTTTAAGGAAAGCAAGAAGTGTGGGCATGGAGATTAGCTTCTAGTGTCTTAAGCACTTGCAAATTAAGATTTAAGCACATTTTTGGAAACTATGCTCTTCTGTACAAATTTTGCCTGAGATTCTGTGTTACTGTCAAACATCTTTCAAGGTTCCCAAGTGTAAACATGAAGGGGAATATCCCTTTATGCCACTGAAATACTGTTCAAAAGGAAAAGCATACATCTCTGTATCTCAAAACAATTATGTTGGATTTTTCTTTCTGTTTCCTTTTGTTTTTATTGTGTTATTCATTATATTAGGGATTTTATTAAAAAAAAAAAAAAAAAAAAAAAAGCCAGCAAAATAATTTGTGGAATCTATTCACTCTCTTTGCAGTTGTTGAGACAAAGAGCAAGAGTATTGTGAAATGTTTTATTTTTCCCTCCCTCCCTCCCTCCCTCCCTTCTTTCCTTCCTTCCTTCTTCACTTTGAATGTACAGAAAGATGTTGTGGGTCTGAGATGAAAAATGGTGAGACTCAAATTTTAAAAAGAGAATTTACATCAATCTGCAGCACCTTGTTTCCAGCACCACTTGATTTCAGAATAAGAAAACTGATCATTCTGAAATGCAGTTTAAAAATATTCTTCTATAATTGCAAGTGTCAGAATGCAAATATGATCCCATATCCCCATGATAGACAAAATATATGATTATACTTGTCTTTTTACTACTATGCCCTTATATTCGGACACAGGAGTCAGATATGAACTTCCCCTTGCATTCAGGTATTGAGGTGGTTTCTGAACACAATGTTGCTCAACCACATCTTTCCTAGTAGACATACCCTCCATAATAAAGCTTCTTGCAGACAATATCCAAGTTCTCTGACTGGGTAGAAAGGGAAAAGCTAGGGTTTGGAGTCCTGTAAGAACAACATTTCATTTGTAACTTTTTTCTAAAGTAATGTTTTCCCTAGAATAAGGATAAGTCACTGCACAGACATATCCTAATAGATTCATGGAGGTTTTAGGGCCAGAAATCATAAGACTTTTATTATATAACATGCATCTAATAACTCACTGTTTAGAAGCAGAACAGAGCAGGACTAATTACATTATAATACCTCACAGTTGATATAAATAATATTCTATTACATCAAAGGTGAATTCATACAGCAGTTCAGTATACAAATGACTTCTAATAAAGTAATAATTTTTCTTTACTTTATAAATGCAATCATATTCAACTCAAATCAGTGAAATGCTAATTCACTTTTTAATGAACTCCTTTCCACTTTCTGATTTTTTAAGCAACTTTCAAGAGAGTTGGTTAAATACAGTTAATAAAATGAAAAGAGGAGTTTTTAATTAACTTAAGCAAAACATTTCATTGTATACATGTGAGTTTCTAAGGCAGTTTTTGAATTAATTCAGTTTTTAACTGTGTTTCACCTTCTTGTGAGCTTTGAACGTTGACCACAGCAAGCTGAGTTGTGGAGGAGAAGCATCATATTCCTCTATCTGAAACTTGTATTTCTGAGGAAAGCATTCAGTTTTCCTTTTGGATGTGTCTGAAGTATTATTGACTAGGACATGTTCTTTCTGACAATGAGAAATCAAGTGATTGCAACCCTTAATCCTGGTTAGCCCACAGAATCTAAATGGATTATTATGAGCTTCTGTGTTGACTCTAACACCATACAAAAGGACAGGAAATTATTTTTGAGGTCCCTTTAAGACCTGTGTCCTAATTCAGAGATACTCTGAATAAAATTGATTTCCCAAAAGCTTAGGAAAAATAACTTATATCCTACTCATCTTGGTCTGTTTGCTTTCTGCAATACTGACTGAAAGCTGGTCAGAATTGGTGGAAATCTTAAAGCTGATTTCTGTGGAATATGTGATCAGTGTCCTTGAATATGTGATTATATGACCATTATCAATCTAATAATGAAAAAAAAATAAAATAAAAAACATCCTCGTTAATTTCTACTCACTAGACATAAAAATGTCTTTTCTCATATGCCATTCAGATCTGCTCTCAGAAGGATATTTACTCTTAATTTGCTCTGGTGTAATTGATCTCTGGACCCAGTCCACTATTGAAATTGCATTGAGCAAGAGACCAGGAGCTCTTTCTTTGTTGTTGGCAAGTTACTGCTGTTGCCAGCCATCAGAGGTTTCATTAAAGAGAATAAAATTGGGGTATCAGAGAGCACTGACCATGTACAGAGTCTTAATGTCTTTTCCCCAGCAGAACTGAGCTGAAGAATTATTCAAAATATAATGTAATATATTACAGTGAAAACTTCTTTTTCCACATGCCTGATTTTCTCATGCCATTTGTGTATTAAGGCTTAGAATCACTGATTCAATTAAGCTATAGCTTTTATTCATATTTTGCAGCTGTTGGACCTGAATTTGAAGTCCTCCCTGGTCACCAGTTAGAGAGTTTTAATGATTGGGAGTTTGAATGAAGGTCATTATATCATATCCCACGTTACATGCAGGTAATAAAATTCCTTTCTGCTTTGATTTTAATTGAACACAATCTTTCAAGTGAAACATGATATCAGAAAGACTTGCTTTGTCTAGATAGTAAAGTAAACGTGGCCTATTATTTGTCAATTTTATTGTCATTAAATGCCTCATTGTTACAGAAACTCAACATTTTTTCATTTTCATGCTCTCCAGAAACAGGTCAAAATGTTTTGGAAAATCTTCAAAACTTGGAAGAGTTTTCCTGCAAGATGAGAGTTAGAATTCATGCTTTCTTTACACAGCAATTTAGTTTCACAAGCCAAGAAACCTCAGTATTTTCACCAAGTCTCAGCTTCCCTCCCTCCTTCAAGTCCCATAAAACACTTTAGTTTAAAAACTACCTTTCACTCCAAAATGTTTATTTTCATTTTTTTTTTAGATTCTTGCCTAATTCTGAACAGACAGACACTGGACCCTGGTGCAATAGCACCTTTATTCATAGAAACCCTGACAATAATAATAAGCCCTTTAGAAATGGCACCTTCTGCAGCCACAACTAGTTCATCCCTTGCATCTGTCCCCCAGAAGCTGTCCAGCTGAGTGTTTGGGCGGCAATCCTGAGCAGGGAAGCAGGTGGGATAATGTGCTCCCAGAGCATCTGCAAAGTATTTGTCAATCAGATCTTTTGTTACCTAATACTTTTAGCTAAACCTCAAGGATTGACAGCTCTGAACCTAAACCTACAACTTAGGTAATTCCACATGCACTTGATGAATAATGATGCAGAGCTCCTTGTTTATTTGCTTATTCTGAAATCAGATCTTGTTTATTCTGTGCCCCTTTCTAGTCTTGATATATAACTAATTGTTGGCAGATGTGGCAAGTATCTAGGGCCAAGATATATTTGTTTGCACAGTCTGATTTTTGAGTCTTAACCAGTATCAGGCAATTGCAGCTGGTTTTTATCAAGACTCTGTACACTGTAGACAGTCCACCTGGCAAAACAAGATTTACCCATGTGACCTTCATATAAAAGCTTTAAATACAGGAGTTCTACTCAAACAATATTTAAAATTTTTGGAAATACCTAATTAAATTAACAAATTGAAGTGAAATGCTAATCAGTGTTTATACATGTAAAAATTGTCCTATGGTTCATATACAATAGCACGACAGTCTTATTTGTTAATTCTGATTTAAAATCTGAACCATATAATGAGGGTGCTAATTCTATGAGACAGTGTTTCCTTTTTGCAAGCTAGCCAATGTCTACATTTAATCATCTTGCTTGAAACAAAGCAGAAAGCTAGTATTTGTCTAATGTTTGGAAGCAAAGGAAAAAACAACAGCAGCAGAGGCAGAAAACAGCATGAATCCAGTTCAGCAGTGTTAATATCAACAATTCTTTCCTTTCTGGTGCGGATCTCACTTCTTCAGTGCGCCAATATGCCAAATTCTTCATTGTGAGTTGTTTCTATGACCTTCTTCATTTTTTTAAAAACAAATAAAGGATTAGCATTGGAACTAACTTGTTTACTTTAAGGTATAAATTCTCTGAACCACAGTAGCAGTTGTGTTTTCAACTTCTCTTGCTTTTCTATCAGTGGATGAATATAATTGGCTTGTTTCATCCTAACAAAATATTTTAGGGGAACAAAACAGTGAAAGAATGTTTATTTGAAGTGGCAATGAATAATCTGCAAACTCTGTGGCTATATGGTAGTCTTCAATAATAAATAAAAAACACAGAATTCAGTTGTTTTCTGGGTTTTCACTGCTGCAAGCAAATCCAAGATGAGGTACAGGCTGGTTAGGATTACCTCAGCTCATAGGGTTGAAATCCTTCAAACCAATATGACAGAAACTAGGAAATTTGCCTGATTTTAATAACACCTATAATTTTAATGATTATTCCTAAATTCCTAAATGAATTAAAATGAATGAAAAATGTGGCACAAAATCACAGGACCAAAAAATGTGGAATTTTTATAAAATAAAATTTTTTTTACTTGCACTTATGATTCAAAGAACAGTCAATATTTCTCCTTTCATTCTGGAAAGCATTTCCCTTCCCTTCCCTTCCCTTCCCTTCCCTTCCCTTCCCTTCCCTTCCCTTCCCTTCCCTTCCCTTCCCTTCCCTTCCCTTCCCTTCCCTTCCCTTCCCTTCCCTTCCCTTCCCTTCCCTTCCCTTCCCTTCCCTTCCCTTCCCTTCCCTTCCCTTCCCTTCCCTTCCCTTCAGAAAAGTAACCAAAAAAAAAAAAAAGCTAAAAATGTAGACTTTTTCAGTTTGTTATATATGGAGTGGTAACTTGTGTCGAGAAAATGGTTGATGTTAATAAAGAAGGGGGAGATGTGGGAGTCCATCAGGAATATAAAAGTGTTTAGAGGGAACTAAGAAGGATGATTCAGGAGACTCCATGCAGTCTCAGGTTGCTTGTTCTCCAGCCGTTAAGGCATGGAAGTTTCTGGATGTTTGCTGTTTCTGTTATATGCAAAGTTGTTTGACCAATGAAAAGTTATTTTGAAAAGAACTGCTGTGGGGAGAAGGGTATAAGAGGGAAGTCTGCCCTCAAGATAAAAAAAGGGCAATACAATGTGATGAAGTTATGTCATCAATAAAGGAGCAGAAAGAAGGAATGAAAAGGAACAGGCTAGCAGAACGGAGACCAGGACGGGAACAGGCACGTTGATTGCCTCATGAAGATAGGTTCGGCCAAACACAGCAAACCACTCAAAGAAGCTCGTACAGAAAGTCGCTGGAAATAGATGCACTGGAGCTGGGAAGAAGCTCAAGCTGAGAGAAGCGAACCCACGCACACAAGTGCCCCTCGCTGATAAGCAGCTGTGCATTATGGGGAATCATACGTCCTTAGAAACAAAGACTGTCCTGGTAACCTTACAGCTTATTCTCCTTATTAACAATTGGACAGATTATGAGCCTGAAATATGGGTCCAAATTGAGGTCAAGGTGTAGGACTCTGCAACTAAAAATGACAAGGTTGCGGCGGGATTGCTCAGCACCTGGCAAGCAATCTCTGAGGCCTTAAAGTTCCATGAGGGGCCACAATCACAAATGTGCGGTTTGCCAGATAGTGAGGGAGCTGAGGGCTCCTTTACTGATCCGACTGCTACGCCATGGGCCCCTCTGCTGCTGCAGCCATCGAAGGCTTTTGTTGTTATGCCCCTTGGTGACCTGGATGTGCCTTTTGACCCAGGCTCTGTTGGCCTTGAAAATGAGATGGATATGCTTTTCTTTGATTCGGGAAGAACGGGATACATAAGGCCCAAAGACCAAGTTGCTTGACAACTTAAAGCAAGACATATTGTTCAAAAGGAATGGAAAATAGAGACTTGCTTGTAAATAAGAAAAGGAATGGAAAATGGAGACTGTTAAGTCATGGAATTAAAGGATTGTTTGTTACCTTTTCTGATTGTACATATGAATAGGCGTACTTGAGTTTAGTAAGTCATAGAACTTAAAGGATTGTTTGTTACCTTTTCTGATTGTATAGGCATACTCGGGTTTAGTATGTAAAAGCAATGTTCTGTTTAGAATATTTGATGGTTGTGTGTGCGTGTTGGTGGAGCGTAGACTCCCTGCACACCCAGCGCTGTTTACTTGCCTTTTATACCTTTCATAAATATTTCTTTTATAAATATTACTACATTCAGATTGAGTTGAGACTTCATTTATAACAAGTTCATCACTCTTCTCCTCTGAGTACAATATCTGTTTTATTTTTCTGTAACATTAAAACATCACATAAAACTGTGTCACTTTATTATTATTAAGTAGTTTCCCAAAGATCCTACTAGGTAGGCCTGGAGTGCATCAGGCAGTTGTGATTTTAGGGGCTTAGTCACTGTTGACCGGTACTCACATTAGTGCCACCTTGGGCCATGTGGCCTCTGGCACTGCACCAAGCACTGCCCCACAACACAGTGGAAGCAAACAACACAAAGGGTGACCTTCTGCTGTGTCCTTTAGCAAAGCCTAGGACATAGATGTTTGCCATCTGCGTAACAAAAAAAAAAAAAAAAAAAAAAAGGGATAACCAGATAGTCAAAAAGCCACAGTCCCTCCCTCCCAATGGAAAAGTGCAAAATTTGCCTTTGTAATGTTACCATCAGATCTTTCCCCAAGTAAAGGATGTCTATCCTCTCACTTCCCCCCCCCTTCACTACAGAGCAAGCACTGGGCTTTCCCAGTGGCCACCCAGAGGTAGAAGTCAGCACAGTCCTGTCTGTTGAGCTACAGGAGCCTCCATCATGATTCCAGGACATCTACCTCTCCTCAGCTTGGCAAATCCATTTCCTCTGCCTCTGGGTTACTCCGTGCTTCAGCAGAGTAGCGCTGCACAGCATGTACTTTGTCCTTCACATCCCTTTCGGCTGTAGAACATCCTGCGCTCCCTGAAATGATAATAACAACTGCTCAGTTACAGACTAAATCTTTATTGTACAGTTACAGTTAAAAATCTAGTTAGCCACCATCTTCCAATCCACTTTGGTGTCAAAACTAGGGTAAAAGAAAAAAATATTCTGACACAAAGAATCCTGTGAATAGGATTCCAGTATCATATACTTTCTGAATTTGACGTCCTTTTTGTGTATGATATACTTTATTTCTAATTTCAGATGTCTGAGGAATAGGGGAGAACTGAACTTCTCCTGGAGGCCGGAACACATGGTATGTTTATGTGCATAACTTGTTTGCCCCAGGGTAGCTTAGCATGCCTACCTGGGTGTGCTTATTATGTTATAGTAACCTGTGTCTCTAAACAATTAAGTATGACTGTTACACCACAGCACTCATCTTCACTTTTAATGGGCATGCCCCATGTATTTCTGGTTAGTTTAGAGAATTTCCTCCTTCCCTGTGACTGAAAAATGATCTTGGCTCATTCTTTTCCTAGAAGAAAATAATACAGGACCTTAGTAATTAAGTGTCTGACCTAGTGAATTCCTTTTTCTTTCGTGTTTTGTCCGTAGTCCATGAAAAATTGATGCTTTCTCAGGTAACATGCTTCTTTTTATCTACATGCAACACATTGATCCCCTTCCAATTTGGAGTTAGCTTGTTCATTCCACTACCATTCCCGAGGTAACAAATGATATTTTCATAGGCATGGTTAGTAATCAATATACACAAGCTAGTGTCATTGATCTCAGTAAGACCTTTGATCTAGAAAATCACCAATTATAGCTATTTAAAATAGATTCAGCTGGATTAGGTGGGACCCAGAGAAAAATACTGCCTAGATATTTTGCATAATGGTGTTAAAACTAATGCAAAATCATTTAATTAGGTGGTATTTACAGAATGAACTTTAGGATTTTACTGCCTCATTTTTAAAAAAGAGCTCTCTGAACAGCACAATGGATATATTGAATTTTACTTATATATATGCAACTACTGTAGTCAGCTACATAAACATACACAGAATGCAATCTAGAGTTGTTCCTAACATTTTCAATTTTTATTTAATAAAAATAATTTAAATATTGATTTATTTTGATACATTGCAACCTGTTCTGAGACGTGTGAGCTTTTGTTTAAAGCCTGAGCTTCCAACACCTTGATGCTTTCTGCATGTTCTAGCTGCCACTATCTTACAAATGTGAGTCCCTTAAACCTGTGCAGCTCAGAAAAAAAGGAGCAGACAACATTTAAATCCATAACTCTAGAAAGCAACAGAAGTTATGATAAATCAACTGCAAATATTTAACCATATAATTCACACACACTTTAAAGACCCTTTGCCTGCCAAAGATGTTTAAAGGGGTTTTAAAAGAGCAGTGAATCAAGCCCGGTGACCAGCTGTAGCTTGGTATTTCCAAGCTTTTATCAGTTTTCACCACAGCTTTCATGTTATTTTTAGAAACTGTCTGGAACCAGAACTCTAGTCTGAAGTTGTCTGGGTTTGCAGTGACTGATTTGGTTCCATTCTCAGTGGTTGCAACTAAATTTATGCCTGTGATTCTGTCCAGGTATCATCTCTTGCTGTCGGTGCACATTCTGTACCCACTGACTCCAAGAATGTTGATAATCCCCTTTTCATTCACAATTTACAGAAGCCTCTTTCTCCTGTTTAGCCAATAAAAGGTTGCAAGTCTGGGTGACAACTCTGTGATATGTATAGATTTACAGAGCTGGAACATCCATACATAGTATCCCTTATATTTGGTTCACTATAAAAACAAACAAAGAAACAAAACCACGGTACTTTTAGGTTCCAGTGTACAGATATAAAGAGACTGCACACAACACACAACACAGTGCAGCACAAAGTTAGAGGGATCTTTCTACAGAGAGTGAGGGGAACAGAGAGTGAGGGGAATGAAGTAGTTTTGCTGACTTAACCACAGGAAAGGAAATGTTTTCCTTTCTCAGCATTGCAACAAACATTCCTACACAAAGCCCAGAAACACATTTTTTTTGCAAGTAGGAGAATTTACATATTCTTTCCCTTGAGCATTGTAGTAATTCATTAATAGGGACTGTCCAAGGGTGACAATGAAAGATGTGGTCTGACTGTGAAGCATGGCCAAGGGAACAAGAAAGGTGTACAAGTCTGAGAACTACCATTCCCATGAGGCTCTCAAAATATGACACAGACTGATGTTGCCCAAAACAAACATTTGTTTCCAGCTGACAAACTAGAAACACTTATTTCAGATCAAAAATGTCAAAATACTTCAGTCAAAAGGCTGATAATTTAGGCAAATCTTTTCCTGCTGATTTTTTTTTTTTCTTTTTTCGATTTACATGTTGTAGTATTTTGGAAAGAAAGCAAGTAAAACCAGAGATTTTTTCTTGATTCCCTGTATCTTTCAACTGTCTTAAATTGTCAAATAACAGATGTTACCTCTCCACACTCACTTTGCCTGTCTTAAATTCTTAAATTATTACAGATACAACACATAAAGTTAAACTTCTTGACTTAGGTACAGGCAGAAAATCTGAAAGTGGCTGAAAAAGACCTATAAGTTTCTGCCCCCCAACCCCCCGAGGCACTGAGAAAAAAGAAAAAAAAACAGTAAGTATATTTGGACTGTTGTGGAAATTATGTGCATGTCATGGAGATGGTACTGAATGTTTATGTAGGACAAAAGGTCTTTGTAGGAAAATCTGCTTGAATGTTATTAGAAGTATTTCTAGTGTTTTAGTCTCACCATACCTGAGTGAATTAAATGTAACCACCAATTAATTCAAAACTCATGAACAAACCCATCTCTAGAGATTTTCTGCAGCATGTTACAGTTAATTGTTTAGGGATGTTGCTACCCAAACAGCCCAACTTCCAAGATGTTGACTATCACTTTCTTCATTTAGAAGCTGTTGATAGGTTCTACTACTATTGTTCAACTGAAAATTTCCATCATGTATTTAACCTGCCCATACATAGTGAGTTTATTAACATTTCTTTTTGCTTTATTACCATCAGTGTACTTCCAACAGCAGTGGGCAGGAAGTATAAGTGGACTAACATCTGCTTCTACCAGGGCCGGATCACTCAGAGGGCATAGCACTGGGCTGAAATACACTCATGCTCCCAACTGATAGTTTGTTTGGTTGGAGTTTCACTAGTGTGAGTGAGTAACTAAAGAAATTTTAGAAGGTAATTTTAACAAAAATGCTAGTGCACACAAGGCCTTGGCCTCTGGCTCTGAAGCAGAGTATTAATGTTACTGATCAAGATCTCCAAAGTTTTGCTACGTTGCAGTCTGCTTAGGCAGAAGATCTAATCTGTGAGTTTCCTTGACCTTGTGATCTTTTACCTCAAGAGAAAGTCTGTGTTCCATTTTAGAAATGTAAACATTATTAGTGCATGTACAAAAGACCACCTCTGTTCTATAATGGAAGATAAATAAATCCAGAAGAAGACCAAGGCCTAGACTGAACTAGCTGCATGTGGTGTGAGCAACCAAGTTACCAGAAAGGAAAAATAAAAAAAAGACTTTATTAGGTTATATGAAAACAAAGGAAGGAGACAGTTAAACTAAGAAAACTGAATAGTTCAGAAATGTTTTATAAAATTTAACTTAGATACTGCTTTCAAAAACCTCAGCTGCTGACTCCACATATAAATATATATATATTAATTCTACATTTTTATACATATATATATAATTTTATGTTTTATCTGTCCTATATTAATAAGCTTATTAATAATTCTTACTGCTTCATTACCCACTAATACATTACCAGTAGTATAGGTGGCAAGTACATGTATGAGTGCATCTATTTAGCTATCTAGCTGCCTGTTTATTGTAATGTAAATCTAATGATTGATCTTTTTTTTTTTTCTAATGGCTTTTCTTTCTTTACTCCTAAGCTAAGTTTATTATAGTATACAAATTAGCGCCCCCCCAAAAAAAATCCAAAGACAAAAAAAAAATTAAATGAAACTATCCTACAGACTGAAGGAGATGTTTGAGGAGAAAGACAAATATGTATCATCTCTGTTCACTTCCACACAGGGAGCACAGTTCCATCTATGCAAAACAAACATGCCAGCACTGCTTTGCTACTTTCTGCTCTTCCACATATATCTCCAGTTCTGAGAGGTCTGAAGGAGCTGATGCAAGATGGTGAAACAGGCCTTTGGTTGGAGAGTCTGTTGTGCTGGCTGTGGCCTTCCCATCACAGCAGTGAACCCTTACAATGCACATTCCAAATCCCGTGCTAGTGGCAGCTAAATCGTTGCTCAGCTCAACATTGCCAGCCAGATGCAATGATCTGCATTTAAGCTAGAGAGAAAAAAGTGAAGGAAATGTCCATGATTTTTCACATGCAACAACTCCTAAGGATTTTTTTAATCCACATATTTCGGATTGCATTGCACTTGCAATAATGATTGGATTTTAAGTAATGCTGTAATGACTTCTAGATATTACGTTATAAAATACTTACATTTTTATCCCATACTCATCACCAGATGCATGGTGCATCATCTAGATGTTACCTAAACTTCTGTCAGAATTGTTTAAGTTCAAGTAGCATTTGTATGTTTAATTATGTCACATATCTTTGGTGCTTTAAAATTCAAAACTAATTAGACAACACATTTTACCAGGGTATCTTCCCTCCACAATTCAAAGCTCTGCTAATAAAAGGCATCAGCTTGGGATCCTGAGAATAGAAAAATTGTTTAGGTTTGAGCTTCTAAATTTTTTTCACTTGAGAAATGCTAGAAAACTGCCAGCTGAAGTATGGATTTGAAGAATGGGCAAACTGACATAGTGGTCATCCTGGTTTATTTATTAATTTCAGTTCTGTTGGGGGAAAGGAATAAATAGCAAAGCTGCTGTGTAGATGCAAAAGACTGCTGGCCGATGTAAAGATAGAACATTTCTGTTTCCAAAAAGGTAATTTCATAAAATACTTTACTCTTCCAAGTATTCTCTGGTCACTGGCAAGAATCAGAAATGTTGTGTCTCCTGCATGTCATATTAATGAAGCTGAAAGCTTTGTGTATAGAGCAGTGTGCACTCTGAATAGTTTGAAAGCTAAGCCCTGATACCCTGTGGTGCCAACTGAAAATGTGGGGACGAAAGGATGGCTTCTCTCCAGGTTTAAAACATAGTAATGTTTTCTTGAAGTATGTATGGAATAAACTACTTACAAGAAAATTATTGTAATACTGCATGAGTTTTCACTGATAGAGGAATGTGTGTAAGACACCCTGACATAAAAAATAAATCAGGTTTGGCTTCAATTATTAAGTGCTAAAAGTAACATTCTCGGATAGAAAAGGGTGGCTTCCTGCTTTTTAATGATAAATATGTATGAAAACGAGAATTGTCACCATGGAAACCAAAGTCTTGCCATAGTTTTTCATACAGGCAAATGTTATAATGGAAACTTGTGTTCATTGCAAAAACAAACAGCTTGAGACTGAATCGAAGGTAGTATTACAGCATTGTCAACTTCATCAGCTTGAGCCCCTTTGCAGTTCATTTTCTTTTATCCAAGTCTTCCTGTGTTTCCCATCTGGATTACACTGTCATACTTCAACCTGCTGTCTAAGGTGAAAAGTTTAATATTTTTCCAGTTCAATAAAAGAAAAACTTTAATAAAGATGAAAGGAAGATAAGTATCCAAAAATGTTTCTCTTCACCTGTATTTAATCATAATGACAAAAACTACTGAAATCAATTTTAAATATTAAACAAACAACAAAAAAAGGAAATGAAATTAAGACAGTAATTCTACAGGCACAGTTCTTCATGAGTTTAAGCTTGTGAATAACTGCTGTTATGACTCGTGTCTTTGTAATCAAGGAGATGTTTATGCGAGTGTTCATTAGCAAGCTCAGGAGTTGAACACATGAGTATAGAAAACAGATAGAAGTTCATAAATGTCACTAAATAATATACAAAAGAGGAGAAAATATGAGAAATAGGACTGCTAATATTCAATGTTTTTACTTTGTCCCAAAATGTCATCAAGTATTATATCCTCTTTTAGGTACATTTGTCCCACTAAAGAAAGATAGTCTCTTAGACAAACAGACATGATAAAACATGTGCAAATTTGGAAGTGGTGCACTGGAGTGGATGCCTTTCAATGTGCTTTATTTGCCAAAAGTACATGCCAGTTTGCCAAAAGACTTTAACACAGCTGGACAGTGCAATGTTACTACATCTCACTTTCTTGGAGTCAAATTGCCCACAGGAAAGAAATGCTATTCACCCAAGGAGTCCCTCAGGTTTTAATAGGACTCACTGCGTGAATGAGTAACAACAAAGGAATGTGAATGAGTATCTCAAAATCCGGCCTCTCATCAAGCCAAATGGACAGCCTGAGTACCTAAGGGCTACTGCTGTCCATGGCATTATTCTCTATCCTATGAACCTGCATTCTGTGGGGTACTCCAAACATCTTTATGATAACTTGTCTGACTTTCTACTATCAACTACTCTATTTCACCTATACAGCATAGGAATTATTATGGGCTATTATTTAAATGCATATTTAAATTCTTGTAGGCAGGAGATTTTTAACCCCAATAGACTATAACAACTGCTCCATTAAATCTGTTTCAGCATTTCACTTCTATTTGGCTGCTGCACATACAGAGCGATCTGTGAACAGTTATGAAATTTATTATTTTTAAAATTAGGTTGTGGGTGTACATGTGTATAAATGACCAGTTAGAAAAAATATTAGTTATCTGGCATTTTCAAAATAGCCCTCAACACTTCTCTGCATTTTAAAGACTAATGACCTGCAAAATTTCATTTAAAAATATTTTTTGTTTTCATAAACTAAAGAAGGCTCCTCATAACACACCATTTCTATATCCTTCCTTTATTTGACAGAATAACAGCTGAAACAATTTGCTTCCAATTTTTCTTAAGATCAGCTGAATTTGACCTAATATCCTATAGTTTAATCTAAGAGAAAACTTTCCCCTTGTATCTACAGAGTATGCCTTATCTCAGTTTTTTGTGCTACTTTGTCCCATTGCAGGACTAGTGAAACAGAGAAAGTCACAGTACTAGAGTTACAGCCATGCTTAACTTCACTATCAGCACTACTTTCAGCAGTCAACTTAAGCACATGTATATGTGTGTTTCCAGGATCTGGGTCTAAGCCTTTTTTACAGGACTGGACTCCTAATGGTTTCATCATAAAAATCTGAATCAAGTAGTTATAAACGAAAAATACGACATAAATGTACCCAGAGTGGCACAAATGGCATCATCATCATAATCACACTAGAGACTTTCAGGGAGCAAAACAATATAAAATAATTCAAATCTTTCTACTGAGGAAAGAAAAAAAAAAGAGTTAATTGAATAAAGTACTTTGGAGGATTGTAGCCCACTTATGTTTTCATTTAAATACACATTAAGATTTTTCTAAAAAGGCCAAAGACAGTTTTTGTAACGCCACATATGGATGTCGGCAGCATATGTAAAAGAGAGAGAGAACAGTTCATTCTCATTAGGTTTAGTGCCATATTTTCTAGGTAAGATCAGCTATAATAGTGGTATTTCATTGTGATTTGAACCATTAATTTGCTCAATAAAAAGTGCTGGATTTTTAATAAGTGGAAACCTCAGAATACATGCATGTTCATGGTCAAGTGCCAAGCATGATTTAAAGAAGGCTATTATAACTCTACTTTTATTGTTCTTCATAGACCACCACGATCAAATAGTGTGTGGCCTACAAAGCAATTAGATATTTACCAAGGATCCTCTGCTGGAATAGCATGCTGAGAAACAAAAGGAAATCTGATTTGTAAACAGCAAATACTCAACACAGGAGTCTGTGCTACAATGCTCTCTATAAATATAGATGAAAATTTATCAGATGAAACTGAGAGTGGTTGTTGAAATTTTCTTTAGGTGACATAGCAGTGAAAATTATATTCTTGATTATATTATTTTTTATAGTGATGAATGTCTGATCCTTATACCAGCAGATAGCAGAGGGAACAGAGGGAGCAGAGGGATGGCTTCAACTCCCTTGCACTTGTCTCTGAGCTTCAACAGTAGGCAAACCAACCTGAATCCCCCAAAGTCACTTTTCTCCCATCAGCCTGCATGGCTGTACAGATGAATAGGTGCTTCTTCTCCTAAAGCCGAGCTGGTGCATGTCATTCACCCTGTCAATCTGGATTTGATGATCTTGGCTCTCCCTGTTGAGCAGTGGGTGCGTAGTCAGAGCAGGCACTGTGGACTCCTCCTGTTCATTTTCTCTGCACTGCTTTGATGATGGTGGTGCTCCACAATTCTTGGCAGAATAGACCTTGACTGCCCCAATGACTATATCCTTCTGTTGGTACAGGCAGCAAATAAGGTCTTTGAGATAGAATCTGAAGGCTTATCCGAAACTGCTGTAGAAGCACTTTGCCTCAGGCATTACTGGTCATGGCAGACTCATTCCTCATCACTGTCCCCCAGTAGTGTTAAAGATACAATCTCAATGTGCTGGAGGAATTTTCCTATACAGAAAGTGTTCTCACCAACAGCAATGCAAGGAGAATCCATGTAAATCTATACAATCCTAAAAAATTGTCAGGGACGGTGTTCAAGGGGATACCTGAGGGCTACATAGAGAGGCACAAAACTTGATGAGAACTTGGGTAACCTTTGTTTCCTTGTTGCCTTCAATTAAATAATAATAATAATAATAATAATAATAATAATAATAATAATAATAATAATAATAATAATAATAATAATAATAAACAACTTTACTGTTTCTTGTAACTTGGAAATATATAACAAAGTAGCAAAAACTCATATCAAGCATCCAATCTACCCAGTGGAGAATTTGCTCCAGCATACATACTCTTTAAAGTCTGTACCTACCTACAGGTTGAAAAGACTGCTAGGGTGAGAATACATATTATTAAGGCACTGTAGTCTGGCAAATGGAATCAAGCTGAAAAATACATGTGGCTCTAAATTATTTGTTTATATTCCTCTGAATTTAACAGAAAGTAAAATTTTAACAGGCAGAATTATAGCTGGTATAAATCTGTACAACCTCACTGACTGTTGTGATTTATATCAAATGGGGATCTGGCCCACACTATTGTATTGTTAAGGAAAACATTTAATGTTTGCTTCATTACTATGACAACTGTATTTTTCCTTACTTAACATAGAAATGTTTTCCTTCCCCTTCCCCTTCCCCTTCCCCTTCCCCTTCCCCTTCCCCTTCCCCTTCCCCTTCCCCTTCCCCTTCCCCTTCCCCTTCCCCTTCCCCTTCCCCTTCCCCTTCCCCTTCCCCTTCCCTTCCCCTTCCCCTTCCCCTTCCCCTTCCCCTTCCCTTCCCCTCCCCTTCCCTCCCCTCCCCTCCCCTCCCCTCCCCTCCCCTCCCTCCCCTCCCCTCCCCTCCCCTCCCCTCCCCTCCCCTCCCCTCCCCTCCCTCCCCTCCCCTCCCCTCCTCTCCTCTCCTCTCCTCTCCTCTCCTCTCCTCTCCTCTCCTCTCCTCTCCTCTCCTCTCCTCTCCTCTCCTCTCCTCTCCTCTCCTCTCCTCTCCTCTCCTCTCCTCTCCTCTCCTCTCCTCTCCTCTCCTCTCCTCTCCTCTCTCCTCTCCTCTCCTCTCTCTGTTGAAAATTTCCAGAAACACAAAATGCAACTTGTAAATAATTTTTGGTTTGGCAAGCTCTCATGTGCTCTAACGGTTTACATATTGTTCTGATTAGGCAAGCTAAACATGGTACTAAATATGCAGACGTGTTTCAACTCATGATGACAGCTTGTGTATGATTTACAGCGCTGGCTGCTAAAGGCAATTATTCTGGTTCAATATTCCTATTTATTTATGCCAACATTTTGCTGTAAACAAAGCCATTTATGTATCAGATGGCTACTGACAAAGAGTTTTTTTAAAAGCTCAGTCCCAACAAATGCACAGACATATATCTGTACTCAAATATAAATATCAGTATTTATACTTTTTGGGTTGAAATCAAGCTGAAGAGAGGTGTTTCAATGGCAGTTCAGGGGTTGTTTTTGTTTGATTCTCTTTCCTCATAAACAGAAATTTAATGCCAACCCAACAGACTGGTAATATCCCAAACAGAAAAATGATGCAAATGTGATGGCTAAGGAGTCTCCATAGCACAATTCATCCAGGGAAAGAATCCATCTCCAAATATTTCCTTTAAGTCAGAACATTATCGTGAGAATATTGTTTCCTGAGACACAGAGTAGATCTCAGCTGTAATATTATTCTCTTGCTACCTATGCAGAACTATGCATAAAATGAGTTATACATAAACCGACTCTTAGGTATTATGTCCTGGTGAAGTATGGCTACAGAGTAAGTTCAGAAGCCTTCTAATTTACTGCAAAACCTATAATTATGTGACTGGGCATAGAAGCCAATGTTCTGGAAGCTGAAGGGGTAGCTTCCCATTAACAATGAATGACACTGAAAATAATCTACCCTAGTGAGAACTGTGATACTCTTTCAGTAAATGGGATGGAAACTAACTCACTCCCTGTCTTACTCTCTCCATGGACATCAGATCCTAGACCTCTGGTAGTTACATGAGCTATTTTATCTAGTACTTTCCATGCAAAGGAATTTCTATACAATGCTTTTACCTTTTCTAGGCCAGCAATTGTGAAGCTTAGCCCATTTTTCAATAAGCATGTCAGTGATGGATTCCTGACTTGATCTTGCCAAACCAATAGGAAGACCAGGAACTCTACCAGTTCCTACAACATTGTGCAGGCTGATGGCTTGGATCAGAAAGTTTCAAGCTCAATTGGAGAGCAGCATGTGCAAACTGGAGTGTCTGGCACTCATTTCTCTGCAACAAAATATAAGGATGTCTTTCCCATACCCAAAGCTCTTTTGAGCTTTTTTTGATTTTCAGACTTCTCTCTCCTCCTTTATTTTACAGGATGTAAACCACTCTCCAGAGTGCATCCATTCTCCACAGCATCCTGGGAGTTGTACTTTCTCCAGCTCTGGGTGATATGATCTTCCAGTGGAGCATGGAGACCTTCTCCACAGAAGCCATTCTCGGACATTTTCTGATAACTGTGATGCTCCCCAGAAGTCTCTACCCATGCCTTTGTGGGATCAAATAAACATCTTCATGAAGAAGTAACATAGGATAAAGATTTGGCTAGCAGTGTTGCTAAAGTACATCACCCATAAGCCTCTCACACTGACCATGCTTTTGTCCTAAGTGAATGTTAAGAAAAAAACAAAACAAAACAAAATAAAACAAAACAAAAAACTGCAAATCACAGGAGTAGGCTAATTGAAAGCTGAAGCTACTACTGACACCAGGTGAGAGGTCTGCAGAACAAGGACACTTCCAGAGATAATACAATCCTTTCTCATTTTCCTAATTTATAGTAATAGTCAAGAAAGAGTCCAGGAAAAGATGAACTAAAAATACTGGGGTCATGTGTCTATTTAATGCAGCAGTTAGCAGCAATGGATTTACAGGAGAAACTAAGGAGCACACACTCTGGGTCATGAGCTGAAGAAAATGCTGCTCTCTCTGTATCACCATTACAGCTGTATCCAGTTCTGGCTAAGGACATGACAGTCCTTTTCCATCACTTACTGCTCTGCGATATTCTCCCAAACAGGCAGTCAAGGGCTCCAGCTTTAGCTCTTGCTTTGCAGTCTCTGCTCCAAAGCAGTAGTGGAGCTGCTCTGCCCCAGGAGATGGGCAAGAGCTGCACAGCTTATTGGTCAGACACGTGTACTTAATGCAGCTCTTACCCCTGGCACATGCCAAAGGCATCATAGCCCAGTGGATATACTGAGAATCAGGAAAACCAGGTTCTGCTTATGACCACTGTCTCTCTGGATTCATTTCCTCTCCCTTCAGTACAAATGAATAATGAATTTGGTCTTTCTTTCCCCTTCTGTAAGCCCTAACAGTAATGACAGCCCTCAGGCTACAGCGATCAGTGTGGAACTACTGTAAAGGATGGAGAAATTAACTGTATCAAGTGTCTACCAGGATTTCAAAACAAAAAAATGGCTTCCTAATGCAGAAGAAGATGAAGAATTATTTTTTTTTCCAATTCTACAGAATTGGAAATACATTTGCAGCTGGTGGGCTCCAAGAGCTGTGCAGCCTTTTCAGGCTCCCAGTGTTTACATTGGCCAGGGAAGGAGGACTCCTCACACGGTATCAAGGAGATGCTTGCTGTTTGCAGGAAAGCTATGGTTTTAGTAATCTGTCTCTCCTGCAAGCTACTGTTTTTACCCTCAGCATTGTTTTCTGACTTCAGAAATCTTTCTTCACTTGGACAACAGACTTTAAACGCATAGATTGGCAACTGCACAGTTGTCATTCCCCTCTGCAGAGGTAAAACAAAGGTATCTCATCAGGCGCCAGCAGCTTCATTAAAGTGGGCCAATAGTCTCATGATAGGTAAGTCCACCTTAGTGCAGTCAGAGCATCTGGCTCTGTGTACATAACGTAGTAAGAGTACCATGGTCCAAAGTTTGGTCTACTGAACATTTAAAGATTATTGCTGTAGTAGGAATTATTACCACATGGTTTTCTGTCACCTAGTGCTTGCACAGCTCCGTGTGCTTATGTAAACTGAATGCTGAGATGCTGAGTTGGGAAAGTAGCCTTTTACACATTGAGGCTGATGGAAATGAAAAATGGAGACCTTTAAAATCTTTAAGGGAAACATTTTTTGTAACTGAACAAGTACTTTGGAAACATAAAAAGAATACTGAGAATGGCTTTGCCTTTTAAGGTACAGTATGATCCCACAGGATTGTAAATAAGCAAAGCAGTAACTCCATGGAGATTTCCAGTTGCACTGCGGTGATATTAGTGGAAGCAAAATCAGGATCCCAACCTACACAATAGTTTTAACAATCCCGGTAACATATTGTGGGGAGTATGTATTCACATTGTAACTCTACTTTACAGTTTGTTACTAGGAAATAAGCTTCAGCTTGAATTCTTTCAGCACAGCCTGAATGGTGTGATTATTGCCCAATAATATGTCCTTCCAGTGCCTTCTTGCTCAATTCACAGTGATTTTTATAATTGTACCTTTTTTCATAACTTTCTGGCTTTTTTTTTTCTCATCTCCTAATTTTGGCCAGGTTGTATCACCCCACTGCACTGAATCAAATCCCTTTGTTTCCCCACATTGTTACACAGTGCCTACCTCTCTGTTCAACAGGGGAATCTTCTCTCATTCTGACTCCCTTTAGCATGATACTGACATTGATTTGCTGCAGTATCTTTTTTGCTTCCTACATGCAACTCCCTGTGCTGAGAAGATGCACTGTCTCTCCACCTTTCTTCCCCCACTGTCCTCGGAAATCAGAAAATTCTTTCTATTCCATGAATATTTATATAGCCTTTTAGCTGATATCAATGTGCTTTACTGTACTTTCTTCAAACGTGTTTTGCATTGTTTATGGGGATAGGATTATGTTTGCATTTCATTCAATTTTCTTCATGTCCTTTGCTTTTATTAATCTAAGGAATGTAACTTTATGTAAGTTGGATGAATTGTTTCATACATGTAGCCAGTGTAGGGGACGTGACATCCTACAAGAATTTAAAAAAAAAAAAAACATAAATAAATAAATAATAATAATAATAATAATAAAAAAAAAAAACAAAACACATAATTAAACAAAGAAGTTTGGTGTTTTCTCTGTTTTCTCTTGTTCTTGGTTGTTGTTGTTGGTGGTGGTGTTTTTATTTTTTTATTTTTTTTTTCACAATAAGGTTACAATAAATAGTGACTACCACAATTAAAATCCTATTTTTTTATTATTAAAATAAACGCACATCACAAATTGCAAGTAGTTAAACATCAGAACTTTACTGTCAACTCATATGAGAAAATATGCTTTATTTTCTTTCAAAAAGAAATAGAAATAAATATGAAAGGATTCACATTTGAAGTTACAGGGTCAAAAGACGTAGCAGGGTTCTAGGTGCCCTCAGGAGAGTTTGAAGTAGCACGCTGTCCATCGGTAAGGCACCTTTTACTGTAGCATATTGTTTTATCTTGTCAAATTTTCCACCTTTTGGAAGCCAAGGTGAGAGCTCAAACTTCTTTGCTAAAGTATAGCCATTGTGTATTAAAATATCCAGGATGATTCATTCAGTCAACCCAACATCTACTCATCAGCAGGAGAACAAGCTAAGGAGGCATTATATCTTCCTCTAGCACACCACTTAAAGTGAGGCATTCCAATCTAAAAGGCAGAATTGTTCCTTTGAGTAAAATAATTAACGAGCGCGGGAGGAGGAAAGCTGTAACGAGAGAGACCTCTAGTGGAGGCAGCGGCCTCCCGGCGGGTGGCCTCGCCACCTCCACCGCCCTCCGCAGGCTCCTCCGGCCTCTGCCGCCCCGTCCCCGGCTCGGAGAGCGAGAAGGGTTCGGGGGATCCCCAGGCATCGTACTGGGCTCGGTGGGCATCAGCGCAGTGACAGCCTTTAACTCACCGTGTTGTGCAGCTGGAAGCTGGGGCAGGCAGTGTTAAAATTTCAGGTGTTGCTGCAACTCCCAGGTGACTTTTTTTTTTTTTTTTTTTTTGATATACAGTATTTCGAGGTATAGAAAATTGGTTTTGTTTTGCTAAGACTTGTTTGTTGAGCCCTATCAGAGTTACTTAGGTGAGTAATCCCATTTGGAAAAGCACGGGAGTCAGTGAAGCAATTTGCATTCTTACTCACTAGCAAGAGCCTGTTATCTTTTGCTGTCATGCCTTAATAATTTGGGGTATTAACATTGTATTTACTATTATTTGCCTTGTTTCTGAGAAGGATTCTTTTTTTAATTTTTATTTTTAAATTTCTCAATTCCCTCATATAGCAGTTTAGCAGCCCAAACAACTATTTGTCTCAAGTCATTTGCAGCTACAATCACTGTTCAAAGCCTCATCTCATAAACTCTTCTTCCTTCCTGGATGTAACGTTACTGCAAGTGGTCCCATTGGTATCACGGCTGTTAGCACACGGTCATGTCCATGGGACAGCTCAACAATCATGCCCAATGCAAAGAGTCTGCACAATTAGGCCCAAAGAATGTGAAATCTAGCAAAATAAATAAATAAACAATGATAATAATAATAATAACTGGGGCTATTTCGTACTTCAATAAGCAGCTTCAAAATACATAGGGCCAGAGAGAGGGGAGACATTCAGTGTGTATTAAGTGCAGGTTATCAAAAAGACACTGTCTCTGGATTATGTACAGTTTCACTTGACTGAAGCTTCATGGAAGATTAAGCTTCTTTTGTTCTCTGTGCTGTTTCACATAGATCAGTTGATGATGTGCAGAATAATTTTAACCACATATTAAACAGTGGTTAATCTAAGATAAGGAGATGAGCAAATATGAATAGTGAATAGTGTTTTTGGTGTTAATGCTAATTAGAGATAGAACAAGCAGTTCATCAGAAATTTAAACTCTTTCTGCAGGTTTCTCAAAAATATATGTAAAAGAATAAGGCCTGTTTACCGTCACAGTGGTAACCAGGTGGTCTCATGAGCGGTACACATAATTTATAAGGGACTCCGTCACTCCTCTGATTTATGAAGAATAATAGCACTGAGGTGACTGACTCCTGGAACTGCTGCAGACATGAGAAATAAAAAAAATAATAAAATAAAATAAAAAAGGCAGAAAGTGTTAAAATCCAGGACACTATGTCAAAGAGTTGTGAGTATTAAGCTAGTTGGGTAGCATTTTCAACAAGACACGGAGGTGGAGCTGTGGGGTTCTGCAGCATATAAAAATAACACATTGTATTCTCCTTGAATTATGGTATTTCCAAAATATTGCACTTCAGTCTTTTGCTAGCCCCACAGGAGACCTTTTCTGTGCCTTTTTTCTTGTAAAGATTTAATTGATCTCTTTTGAGGGTAGAGGAGATCTAATATTTTGCAGATCTATTTTTATTTTCAGCTTTTATCTTAGTCCTCTTTATTTGACTTAATTAAGCTTTCCTCAGATATATGAATATGAGATTTGATGACCCCGTTCACCACACAGTTCTTTCAGGAATTTTACCAACAGTTATCTGCAATTTGCCTAGGAAACCTGTTTGCTACTTGTGTATAATAAACATTTCATCAAGCCCAGGAATTGGACAATAAGCACTTTGGAATTTGCAATGAAAGCATTTATCTTTTTCAGTAGCATGAAATTTATCCATATAGCTTTGTTTTCTGGATGGCAATACAACATAACTGGGGAAAGGAATAAGTACATAGATGAGTAAGCAAGCAATGACATTACTAAAAAGGGAGAAAATGCTTGATTCTTTCTTTTTGGTTATTTTTCTTTTCAAATATTTGTATTTCTTTTTGTTTTTACTTCTTTCTCTGTCTCTGTCTCTCTCTCTTTGAAGACAAAATGTTGAAGGTAGATCTGCCAGCCACCTGCTTTTTTTTGCTCTGATCACATTTATTCTGACATGGTGCATCCTCATTTTTCCTCTTCATGCTTCAGACATTTATTGCATGAAAACAAATCTTATCAATCAGTCACATGAACATAATGCTGATAGCAGAAGAAATATGGGGTCTCCTTCAGTGAATACCTTCATCTTTGCCTCATCATCTGTGATCATATAGGTATCTGGGCTACTTTTCCCCTCTATGTGGAATCTGAGGAGGACCCTCCTCTCAGATTTGCTGGAGGTGGTCTGCTTCAGAAACATATTTGGCATTGTGATCCTTGTGCATAAAATATGTGCTGATCTTTTAAATATGAAAAGATTCATTTCTAGTCCTGAAAAAAAAAAAAAAAAAAAAAAGGAAAAAAAGGTACACCATATTAGGAATGTGTGGGAACAAAATGGTTAACCAAATGTAATTTACCAATCATTCCTATAAAGAGAAACACATGGTTTCAATTTTCTTATTGAAATTGAATTATTAGTTTAGGACAGGTTGGCAGAGTAAAACTATTTCATGTGTAGCCATCCAATACTCCTTCCCTTTCTTTTTAATCTCCTGAATATATCTGGTAAGTTTAGAGATTGTTGTTTTGGAGCCAAGGCAACCCAAAATACAGCATTCTCTCACTGTGATTTTTTTTTTTTTTTTTTTTTTACCTTTTATTTTTCGTTTTCTGCTAAAATAAACAGATATGACTTTGTAAGCTTAAAATGTCAGAGAAGACTTTTCTCTGCTATTTGAGTGTACTTTTCTTAAACATCTGTACAGGCAAACAAATTCTGTCCCTATTTCCCTGACAAGAGAGGAGCACATTTGGAGGTATCTTTTCTGTTGGGAATTAAGTTAGCCATATACATCATCGTTACTTAAATTATCAGGAAAAAACACCAAGGAAATATTTTTGTCATTTCTGTCACTATTGCAAACCACCAGACACAAATATTCTAGTGTAAATGTGAAGGAATATCTCCATAACTGTTGAATTTATATTACTGTGACCAGGCTCCTAAATTTCTCTTTAAATCTCTAAGCAATATTTTGTGGTAAAGCAGGTACTTCAAGGCCAGGTCTCTTACCCTCGACTGAATGCCTGAACCACTCCTTTACTGAGGAGGCCTTGGAGGTTAAAAGTTTTTTCTGAATTTTCATCTATACATCATTAGTTCCTCATGCCAAGGAAAATTTAATGGGTGCAAGAGTAACAAAATAAGATGTGTTTCCTAGGCAGACACAAAAAGCGGAAGTTCTGCCCCTTTTATGACAGGTTCTTTTGGAGCTGGTCTGTTGGTTCTTGGTTTCCTGAGACTCGTAATTCCCTCTTGTCTTGTTACAGAGAGTTTGAGCTGGAAGCCATCATGCCATGTCACATATCGCCATGCAGGGTGCCAAGCCTGGAGGTGTCCCAGGCTGCTGGGAAGGCAGAGACCACCAGTGGCAGGGCACGGTGCACAAGTGAATCTGGTGTGCAGAGAGAAATTTGCTTCAGATGCTCTCTGTGGTCTGGAATAAATTATGTGGGCAGGAAAGCTGAAAGGTCCTAAAGAAAGAGGTGAAAGGACACTCAGTGAGAATGAACAAATAGTAATAGCTGATAAAAACTTCCCAGTTTGTGTCAAAATAACCCAGAAAAGGAAAAGTTCTGACAAACTTAGTACTGCACAGGTACAGTGGGCACCATGGCTTTATATCCGTACTTGGTTGACTTATGACAAATTGCATCACGCAGTTGGTGTCTGAGCTCCAGAGTACAAAAATAGACTTCTTTATATGTCTTCAGGTCTATATGTCTAATAGTCTTGTAGCTACAAATGTGAGATGAGACAATCTTTGGAATAATTTGCATTTGTTAAATGTTATTAAGAATCAAGAAGAGGAAAAAAGTAAACAAAAATGGAGCTAGGAGGAAAATAAGATCACAGCTCACAAACAGATCAAAGTCTGAAGAGCTATTTATTTCAAACAGGTTTATTTATTGCTATCATTTCTTAATATCTACATGAGCAGCTTTTTGTTAATAAACCAGGGAGTGAATGATTAATAACTAATTGATTCTGGGAGCAGGAACAAAATCATTATATACTGGCAAACAATCGTTGCCATAAAAGAAATGCTGCACAGGTGAGGTAAAATGAGTGTGGACAGACAATTGGCTGAAATATGTTTGATAATCCATATAAAACTTGGGAATTGCAAATAACCTCTGCAGAAACCAGGACTGTGAAATAATTCACAAATGAACAAAGGCTAGGAACACATTTGTGACCAATTTAGTTATGTGATTGGTTCTAATATATATTATCATTTTCCCAGGTAGCTTTAAGAGTATGAAAAGATGAACAAAATGACCATTTCATAATAATGTACTTCCTTAGCATGATGGATAACATTTATTATTTATTTCATCAAATACTTCATTAACACAATGAATGCTTCCAAGTTCCAAAAATAACATTTCCCAGGGTTAAAGCATTTTAGACAAAGGATATGAGAACAAAAGTGAGAACAAGAACATTGAAAGTAGGAGAGAATATCACAAAAGAGAGAGGTAGTGAATATAAGCCATAAAGCAGGATGCTCTCCCACAGCAGGTCCTGCAGGTTCTGTGAGCCGTTGCCGTCACTCTAATGCTTCACCAGCCAGGCAGCCCCTGCAGGGATTTCTGAGTGCTGCGGTGCAGATATGGTGTGTGGACTCCTCTTCTTTCTTTCTTTATTTATTATTATTATTTTTAGTATTAGAAAATGTTTTTTGCCTTATCTAGAAGACTGTAATAATTCAAAGAATCCCCATCAACATCTTTTATCTCTTGATTTCTATAGATATTTGGAAATATTAAGCAATTCATATTACTCTTATATAGGTGTATTTTAAAAATGTTTTTGTTTTTCTGAATTATAAGATATCCCTCAGAGTAGCAGAAAACAAAATTATCTGTAAATAAAAAATGTAATATATAACTTCAGTGAAACTTTGAAACATTTACCATATATACTTTCAAAATCTTTTAGAAGTGTTTTTTCCCCTTAATGTCAAAAGAGTATTGCCAATTTTAAAGGAACATATGTATTATTTTTTCTTTTTGTAGTACCTTATAAATTTAAATATACCTTATAATCCATTTTAACTATAAAAATAATACATCTAAGTAGAGTTTTATCTGATAAACAGTTATTCATAAACAGTTCTGTTCATGATGAGAATTATTCAGACAAATAAAATGTTGCATTCAAAGAATGAGCAACTCAAAATCTCTCTTCCAGATCGACCCACAGAACAAAAGTTTTACTCTGAGACCCTTACAGGGAAAATGGTCACTTGTTATTACAATCATGAATATCTTATTTTCCAGCTGTTACTGAGCATGTTTAAGATACTCATGAGCTGTTTTGGCAGACACTTATTGATGCATTTTAAGCCTTTTGTTAGGTATAGTCTTTAGTCATTTTAGTACATTGAGAACTAATCTCCAAGTCTGTCAGTCCCATTTTGCATTACAAATCATTTGTAGTTTTATAACTGTCATTTCCAAGGACATCTGGAAAAGATGGATTTATGAAAGGTTATCGTGCATTCTAAGGAGGCCGGGAATTAGCATGACTTTGTAAAGGTTCTTGTAAATTGAGCAGCAGCCATCACTAGCAATAAGCTGTTTTCTGCTCTAGTCAAGTATCTTTATTTAAATATTAAGGAAGAGGTATGACCTTTGGCCTCAAAGATCACTATGATACAGCAATAGCACAATCTATTAGCTGTCAATGAAGTATTATGGCCCTGGCTCTCTCAAGACACCTATTTGTGGACAGTGTTATAATAACCCTTCCATTAGGCATCCCCAAGGCAAATAACCTTGGCTTTAACAGAGTCAGTTTAAAATTCCTTGGAGTAACATTAAGAGAATATCTGGTTTGTGTCAGTTTAGGATCAACTACCAGCATTAGTCCTGTTCTGTAAATTGCAAGTAGCTGTGGATTTATTAGAATTATTTTATACATGCCCACAGGTAAATATTAAATACAAAGGATGTGAAAATTCATATTGCTTTCTACTTCCTACACATATAGATTAATGGACACCTGACAGGTCTGAGCATTTTAAAGGAGGATCCATTTTCTACTGTATACATTTCATTTCTTTTGTTGATGGAAATTACACAGCACTAGAATTAAATTGCACCAAAAATAATAATAAAATAAAATCTTTCCATGAGATATAGTAAATGTGATTAAAAGCAGTTTAGATAATATTCCAATGAGTTGGTATGTTATCCTATATAGTTAGGTACAGCTACAATAAGATTAGGGAACTATCTAAAAAGCTAAGAAAATTTCATATGCTCAGTCTTGTTTGTCTTCACTCTGCAGATATCAGTATATTTAATATGCAAAGTTAAGTGCAAGACCAAGTGTTTTTAAAATTGTGGGATATTCAGAATGAGTCTTTTAAACAAACAGAACAGATCTGATAGTGCTCTCCTATTATCAACTGAACTGCTTTGAAATACAAACTACAGGAGTTTTCCTACCTATATAAAACCAGCTAAGGTTATTTTTTGTACCCTCTGTAAGAGACCAACTCTAAAGTCATCTTCCCTCAGAGGTAACAGTCAAGGTCAAACTCCATTTAAGTACTTCAAAAAATCACATATATCTGCAAATCATAAAAATAAACTAATTCAAATCCTATTAAAATTTCAAATATTTTGGGCTGTGTACTGGTGACAGTTTTTCTTCTGAATCCAGCTTTAATGTCTAATGCAAGTGGCTTTATTGCTAAAACCTAACAAACAAGGTGCTTACTGCTGTGAAATCAGAAGTGTGACTGGTTCTGCAAGTGCACCTTCTGTACAACTTTATTTTCTGATGATTTTTAGCAGAAGCAGATTATTCTGTAGGTGGGAATAAAAGCATTCATGTGATGGGAAACTACAGGAGCTGTCTCCCAGCGAGGTTCAGTGCCTCCACACCATCTCCCTGTCCCCTGAAGGGCTTTGATGGAGCCAAGGCAGTGATGGATCCCCTCCAGCCACTGCCCCCAGGACTCCTCTGCTCAAGGAAGGTTTACACATTGCAGAGGAAGAAAGCACCTGAATTAAAATAACTTAGTGCTAAATTGGCCAGTTGCCTCCACTTAGTTTTGAAGAGTTCCCTTCCCACCCCCTCAGCACCCACAGTTCTTGACCTCCTTAGAGGTTTTTATAAGAGGAGGACGAATAAAGGTAAAAAAAATGCTGTGGAGGCAATAGTCTAGCATGCTGTGATCCACCCTCTAATGGGTGCATAGGGATTTATCCCTTTGCTTAACAAAAGCAAGAGATAATTTCTACCTGGGTCATGACTATATTCAAATATTCAAAATAATATTCAAAACTGCCAATACAGATTCATGCTCCAGCCAAGTGTATTTGGCATTGTACAAATGCCATTGCTGCACTGAGAAACTTGGGCTTCAGGACCAATCTTTTCTGCTAGGGAGCTCTGCTCTCCCCCAGCATGGCATGGCAGCCCCAGGCAAGAGGAAAAGGCCCCTGAGTCAGACTGAGGATGCCAGAATTTTGCAGCTGCTGTTTTGGCCCTTCTTAGAGTTAGGAGCTATGGGTTCAAAAAGCAGAGCACAGTGAAAGATGTGACCCTGATAATCTTTTTTTTTTTTTTTTTTTTTTAACCAGTGCTAGGAAACAACATAGTTTCAAAGCAAACAGTTAAGTTGGGGATTACAGTGGTTGTTTTCAGGTGTTTTGTACTCAAATATTGCACACTAGGAAGGCAATATTCGTGTTCAATAAAGGGCACTTGACTTCTGGTTCATTCTCTCTTTAGCACTCCTCTTACTGTGATATTGGATACAAAGCCATTTTCTTTCATAGGGCAATACATGGCAGAGTCTAGGATGTAATTTAAGGGGCTCTATTGATATCATAAATTACAAGAAGTCTGCTGAAGCAGTTTATGAATGGCAGTAAAAACCTGAAACTGAATTACATCATTAGAATCACGTACCACATACATGTATTATTATTTATAATACAGACCTAGATATCCTTGTATTTTATAGATGAGGAAGATGCCATAGGACCCTGTACTAAATAGAAATAGGACTTCCACAGCCTTTTGCTAGCAGATATGCTTCACTGATGGAAGAGAAAACCACTGTTTATGAACCTGATCTATAAAGGAGGAAAGCAACACAGGTTGCCTGGGAAAGTGCCATGCCACTGCAGAGCTTTCTACCAGACCAGTTCCTTGTGCCACTCTTTGAGTAACATCTTTACTTCCCTACCAACCCACTGAAATTGAGGACATGGAGGATCGGCAAAATAGGACATAAGGTTGTTATATGAGGCAATAATAAGCATATTTTTATTGACTATGGAAAAGATAATTTTATGCTTTGGGTACAAGAACTGAGGCATAAAAACCTTTATTTACCACAAAGTGCCCAGTAAAGCCAGAAGACTTTATTGGTGGAAACAGTCTGGCCACACTAACAAAGCCATCAAGTGTAAGAAATGTGCACCTATGGGTAACACCAACATTCTGGTATCTCAGGGGTGTAATGGAATCAGACATCTGTGTCCTACTGAATTCCAATACACTGAGCTTCAGAACTAACTAAGTTCCTCTGAGCTGGCAAGCCTAAAAGGACACATATGTTTATTTTGCTCATACATTTGGTAATATTGAGGGTCACGATGTTTAGAAAACCATTTTTAGCCTTTTAAATAATCATATGATTATTTCTTACCAGTAGAACATTGGGATTGTTTCCAGGCTATAAACCTGCTAAACACTGACTGATCTAGTTTCAGCTGAGGCTGCAGTTGGGCTTTGATAACAAGGAGGAGCTGCCAATGCTCCTCACACAGGCACCAGCCTCTGAAAGAGTAAGGACAGCAAAGAAGGTCGGGATGAGTATTGTGTTTTGTCCTACAGAACCTTTAAAAATGTAAGGCAAAAGAAAGAACAGTTTGAGAGAAGTAGGTGAGGAGAAGCACTCACCATAGTTTCCTACATGGAAGCTGTGAATAGACTGAGGAGGGCCAGAAATAATCTCCTTTCTTTTTTCTGAAGGAAGGGGTAGGCTCTGACAGAGCCCAGCCTGGTGCTCCCCTGCCTGCTTCTCAGGTTGAAATTTTCCCTTGAGCACTAGCTCAATCTTCTCTTGGTGTACCAGCTCCTGTTTGTGACATCTAGAGATCAAGAATGTACCTTCTTTTGTTTACCATGCTTCTTACCTTTATCTGTCTCAGGTTTTGTTTTCCCCTTGTTCTTACCCACTGAGAGGAAAAAAAAAAAAAAAAAAAAAAAAAAGTCAAATATAGTGTAATTTGAAATGTAAATTCCCAAGTAGAGACAATGATTGAGCGTTTATTGCAAAAGTTGGTTCTTTGTTCCATGCTTACACTTGACCATGATTACTTCATCTCACAGCAAGGCTAAATTGCTTTGTGTTGGTTTGTTTTTATAGCAAGCTTGTTGTGTATATTAGCTGTCCTGTATTAGGAAGTGTTTTCCAATGGAAATGAGGGAATGGTATTTCTGCAACTCCAGGTATTTGCTTTTCTTTCCTAATGGCTCTGTGGTGATGCAGGACTTTTTCTTGGTGAGGTTCACCCCTCTAATAATAAGAAAAGGTGCCCATGACATGGATCAACTAACAAATAAAAAGCCATCATATTCAGAATTTTTGATATTATTGTCATATGTTTTCAAGAGACACATCTGCTTTAACATAGTCTGTTTCTGGGACACAGTGTGAAATATTTAGCTACAAGATTTTTCCACATTCTGTATATTAAACTTAAATAATCTGGAATCATGTGGTCACTGAAGGTAAAACCACTGAAAGTAAATAGAATATACAAACATATGTTTAGGTAAAATGATGAAAAACAGGCAAACAAGAAGATCACCACCATCACAAAGTTGATGTTCTCACAAGGTTTGTAGAAGAAAGAGCTCTTGACCTACACCAGACTTTTGCCTCCCTCTTGTTCAGACCACCATCTGAATTTGAGACAGGATGATTAAGAGAGCTGTTCCAGCTCAGAGGAAGAAATTCAGGTGGAAAAAGAATGTGGGGAGAGGTGTCTTCCTTGAAGAATGGAGATGGCTGTGCCCAGAGTGGGACTGGCTGTAGAAAAGAGCTGTTGCTGTCACCACCATCTGCATTGCACAGACACACACTCTTGAGATATTCCTGAGGTATCAGCGGGGGGAATATATTCTGGAAAAAATCATGGAAAATATTCTATTTATTGCCTTATTTCACACTGAGGGAAGTTTCCCACATTTATGCCTCTGCTAATGGCAGCAATTTGTGATGGGGATTTCCAGATAACCTAACACCAGCTTTTTTTTTTTTAAGTGAAAATTAACACCTGAAGTTCCATCAACAGGAAAAAGATCTTAAGTCTAGGTGCTAATGCAAGGATTGGTAGGTTTTTCAAGGAGTTATCATCATTAGGATAACTGGTCATCCAAATCTTTTTAGATGTATGTACCCTGCTATATATACTCTGATGTACTGTTGTAATATGTATTTATAGATAGAAGAACAAAAGTAAGTCATGCAATTTTCTGATGAAACTACATGGCAAATAAGAAAATGAATGCCAACGTACTAAAGTGCATGAATGAGATGAATGTATTAGCCATCATCTTAGTGCTAAGTACATCCACTTAGGTACATGAATTTTATTTAAATATATATATATATATATAATAACAATACAGTTTGGAAAGGAACCTAGAAGATGTATTTCAATTACTTTATATATATATATATATATATATAAAGGTTATTTCTTATGATTTGGGGCATTTCCCCTTCTTACACAAAGTGTTGTCTATCAAACTCATAAGCATATGAATCTCTTTGACTGTACTATTGTTCAATCTGCCTGTTCATAACTCAGCCTCTTATTCCATTATAATGCTTGAATGATTCACATGCAATATTTCCAATCCACTTTTCCTATCTTGTGAAACTTTTTAACGAAATGTTAGCATTTGCAGGCACCAGATGTTTTGACATAAGGAGAAGCAATATGTAAATTTTAATCCATGCTAGGAACAATAGCCTGGAGGCACCTTTTTCTTATTACATGAATCATATACTTAACCACAATGTGGTGGATTATATCAAAATCATCACCACCCTGAATATAGAGCACTTGTCTTGTGGTTGCCAATTAATGAAACTGATATATATTTAACTTGATGGGTACCAGTGATTTAACCAATAAGCCTTATCATACTTCACTACCATAGCTTCCTTTATAATTAGACTTCTGGTCTGACAATTATCACAACTTCATACATTTTCCTCTAATCTCACATTGGTTGTCAGCACAACTGATGCTGGCATCAAATCTGTTTGCCTCTCAATTGCAAATATCATTACTTTTAATCAAGCAATGTATCATATAGTGCTTTTCTAAGCTATGACATAACTTTTATTTTCTGATGCTGTTTATTTACTCATTAAGAACCTGGTTCTGCAACAGGCTGGGCATTGACTTTCTTCATAGTGAACCGAGGGCTCTCAGTTCCTCACAAAGGAACCGAGTACCTTTTATGATCAAATCGTAAGTGCACAATAAGTAAAAAATCAAAGCATCCTTCCATGACTAATCACTGAACTTTAAATAATATTTATAATATTGTTCTCTTTTAATACTGATAGGGATGTCTTAATGATTTGATGAAATAAAGAGTCTGGAGAGAATCTTTAGTACAAATAAAATGTTTATCTGATATACACAAACAATGAGCACTATTTTATGTGAAACAAATGAACTATTAGAAAACTGTAGCTGAAATATATATCACTACTTAACAATTTTTACATCATGTCATGAACAGAAAGCACCAAATATATTCTAAAGAAAGCAGCATTTTTTATATTAGGAATTCAAAATGCAACCCAAATCCTTACTTAATTTATTAAGCAAGAATATCTTTTAGTGACAAAATGCTACCTAATTATCAGCTTTAAAAAAATGTTTTACATCTTAAAATACAATATTCTGTTTATCCTAAATTGTCTGGGGAACATCTAGTACATTAAAAGGTTTTTGTAGAGCTTCTTAGTGATTTAACTGATATCATCATGCCTCCTAGCAATTTTGCAACATTCTGAAAACACTTTCCATAAATCAAAGCCTTAGCAGCAGGAATAAGCAGATGGCAGGAGACCATATTAAAGAATGTATCAATTATTTTTATTAATGGAAGGTTACTGGATCATGATGTATCATAATGGACTAAATGTTTAGCAGTTGTGAAGTGTTTTGTCTGTTAGGTATCTCAGATGCTCTTAGCGGATGTTATTATATTGTCTTGTGATGGCATTCTTTGTGGGACTGGATAGTGAAGTTTCACAAGAGACATATATAGAAATGTTTTAATTTCAGTCCTTTAATTGTATTCATATAAGAAACATAAAATACCAGCATGTATAAAATGTAATTTCAAAAAGACTGCATATACAGTGTGTAATAAAGTACATTCTGTCTGCATACATTGACTTAGAAAACAAGATACTATATGGTTAACAATGAAAAATAGCAATTATTATAAAAATATTCTACAGTCTCATAATAGTAATGTAAATGCCTTTACTTATCTAAGAGACTTAACATAATTTTAAATTACAATAATTTTACATCCTCCATTCATATATACAGCCCTATTAAAGTCAAAAGGTATTACAATAGCAGTGTTCTTATTAAGATTAAATGACTGACTTATATTTAGTTATTTTACTATATAAAACAACTGTATTCTGTTTGTTAAAACTGTTTGCACTTACTGTAGCTTTTCACACTATCTGTGCTATGCACAGTGAAAAATAATTTATATTTCTGTTCTTAGTATAGTATCTATATCCATTTCATGAATTAAACAGGATGTTAATATTTCAGCTCCCTTTCCTTTTGTATAATTATCAGTCTGCTGGTTTGTGTATTCTGTAAGAACATGTCCACCAGCTTTGAACAGCTGCTACTGAAAACAAGCAAGAATTCCTCATTTAATACATTTTGACAAAAATAGCCAGTTATTCTCATCTGTGCCCTGATTGAGGTCAAACTCTATACATCTTTAAATTCTTTTCTAGACCTAGAACCACAGACAAATTATGCATCTTTTTTTGAGAGATTTCATTAGATAGATCTGTATAGAAAAGAGCACAAATTGTGTTTTACATGCACCACATTTTAGTTGAGTAAAACTCCCCTGCATAGGAAAGAAATTCTGCCTGAGGAAGGGTGTCAGGATTTGTCCCTGTAGTCATGCAGTCCCTTTCCTCTGTCCAAGCCAGAAGGCACTGTGCTCTGCTCTGCTCCAAAAGCCCCCCCAGCTTCACAGCAATCTCACCAAATTGAGGTGGGAGACCAACTACTTATTCCAAAAAGTCTGGGATACAGATACCAGCAGAAACTTCTAAATACCTTCAGCACCACCTATGTGGTGCCCTAGCTTATGATTTCTGGTGCCCTGTATCACCATTTAATTTCAACAGTGATGTGTAATACAGGTTATTGTTATTAGTGAAAACACTAATTATGATGACTTCTTACTAAAAAAAAAAACAAGTAATGGTAGTGAAACATCACCATAATACAAACCCACAGGTACAGATACATTTAGTGTTTTGGATAGGGGTATTGGGGGTCATGTGTGAATGAAGACAGCTTGAATATGCTTGATGATAGATGCAGTACAATATATTGCAAAAGGAGCATTTCCTATCTCCTGTTAGATTTCTCAAGCAGGAAGAGAAAAAAAAAATAAAAAAAATCTGGTGCTTTAGACTGAAGCAATTGTCAGAAGAATGAAAATCAACTTTAAAAAAAATTAATGGATGCACTATAATTTTTTTTAGAACAGTGCTTATAAAAGTGATGAAACTCAGGATGTTATTTAAAATCGATATACATGTAGTTCAAAAGAGTGGCCTAACTCCAATGCAAAAGTTCAATGGGAAAATCATGTTATACATTCATATTTAATTTCTTTTTCTCCATTATGAGCAATCCACACTGGTGTATTTAAAACCAATGTAGTGGAAACTGCAGTACAAGGACAAATAGTGTTTGATGTCAACCAAGTATCTCCTCCTTTCATCAGCTGATGTGGACAGTACATATCCTACTCTAGACATAAAGTGGGAATAAATGTTACTTTCAATTCATCGTATTCTGTATTTGAATGTCAATATTAGCTAGTCTTTGGCAAAACTATGACAAAGTGAGATCTATTGAGCCTAATCTATAGAAGCACTCCAATTAAAACGCTCATCAGCTCTATGTTCAATTGACTTTTGTTTATTTGTTTTTACCTTTTGTTAATTTTGTTCATTTGTTTTTCCATTCCTTTCTTCCATGTTAAAAAAAAATAAATAAAAATGAGTTTGTTGTTTTGATTAATTTTTAACCATACAGTGGAAGCATATCAGAGCCTCTAAGAAGGGTTAGGTTTGTATTGGGCTATCTGGGAACTCATACATATATGACAAAAATATCAATTCTGCTCTGCTCAACTTATATCCAAGCAGTTTGCATAGGCTCACAGAAATCATCAAGGTTCCTAAAAACATAAATATTCTCATGAGGTTGGATATTCCATCATCTTTCATAGACATCTAGATGTAATTTGTTATTTCACTGCTAACTTTTCAATTAAAAAAACTATTATGATATTACAGGGTCAGTCAGGAATGTGCTATGGCCCTGGATGAATACAGACCTCATGAGGACTATTAGGAGGACCCAGGTACCAGTAGGCATTAGGAGGAAACAAATGCTCTGTTCTTGGATAATGTTTAAATACATTTAAACCATTCACACAAATAGAAATCCATTTTCATCTCTGTTCCTGATCATGTGACATTTCTGAAGAATGAAGCAGGGCTCAGTGACACCGATACTTAATACATACATTAGAAATATATTTGGAATTGTTAGAGGACTCCCAGGTGTGTTCTTTTGGCTTTGTTTGAGGAAGAGCTATGAAGAACTTATGCCAGTTTATTTCCCACATACTAATGTTACAGCAAGAATGATTGCACTTCATGTACTGCAAAAACATACATCACCCTCCAGAATTTCACTGTGTATAGAAACGATATGCATTTATTGAGTCATCAAAACACGTGTTGTGAGTGCCCACTCCTAGTATGCAAGTTATGGAAATCAAGTCAACACTTCTGAATATCCCATTTGGTTTGAAGTCTTCCTGTCTTTTCTGCAAATTTGAAATTAAATTCTCCTTGTTTCAATATGTTTACTGGGACTCTGTTCATCTTCCTCCATTTCCAAAAGGATCAAAGCTTGGGTATGGATAAGATAGAGTCCCTTTAGCAAAACCTTAGTGTGCTGTCCAGGGACACTGAAAGGACTGTCCAGAAGCACACTGGCATGTGTAAATAGTCTGGTCCCTTCCACAGAAAGAAGGACACAGTTTGAATACTCTTGGAATAAACACCTGATGCAGCACTGTTACCAGCAGTGCTTGTTTTAAATTGTGCTAATTTTAACATGAATTATCTTTGTTCAGTCTTGTACGTCCATACAGTCTTTCTGAATACTTTCTGCTGAAATGTCATACCTTTTTCTCTGAGTTTCTTTGAGTCTCTGTCATTACGTTAGTTTCCAATTTTCATCTGTATCATTAAAATATATATTAAAAGTATGATCTTTTTCTACAAATGAAATTATATATATATATATATATAAAAAGGATTGCATGAAAAACTTAATGGATTTTCTCATTTTAAAAACAAGTTATGCGGTTTTGAATTCATGTTTACTTCACTTGCGTTACCATGTTTTTTCAGTTTTTAGAACCTGTAACATTTCTACGGTTCCCAGTTTAAATATTCACCTATTGTTTCTCATGCTTTGTAGAATTTTTAATACAAAATTCTCATTTTAGTTATGAAAAAAATAACAAATGACTAATTCATTTTTATAACAGATAAATGTAAGTATAGATCGAAGAGAGTCTGAATACATTTTTGTAACATGTATATTCCTTTTGTCGTAACCATATTCATAGTGCTGTAAAAAGTCATGGAACAATTATCAAAACATTTCCAGTGAAGAAAGATTTGTGCAAATGTCAGCTGTGAATAGATGGTGTGAATTTGGGGCAAAGTGATATGAGTTCATGTCCTTCTTATTTTCCTGTGAAGTAAGGACTGATTTAAACTCTTACCTGTTATCTTCACAGTGGTTCTCCATATTTGTATTTGAAACAAGCACAAACACCATGCTTACGCTCAGCTAAGTCTTTTAGAAAGTGGTTTAAAGAAGTGTGAGGCCCTTTCTGCTTTTATAAATCATCTCCATCGTCTGTGCTAAAGCTGCTTCTCCTGCTGCTCTCTTTTGATGCAGCTGGGGATGTGGAAGACAAGAGTGGGTCTGCTCCAAATGGTGATACAGTGTCATCCAGTAAAATTTCCTCTAGTCGTTGCTCTTCTTTTAAAGCCGCACTGAAGGACAAATCAGTAAAGTGTGAAAGTGGATCAGAAAAGGCTGTAGATCCATCACAAACATCAGAATTTTGTCCATGTGCCAAAGGCATTTGTTGAGAGTAGTCTACAGAGCTCTCCTCTGGATATGACTGTTGCTTGATGACCTGCGCAGCTAAATCTACAGCACTGAGTGAAGATATGACTGGAAGGCCATGAGCACGTGCCTGAATCTCTAGTTCCTAATGTTTAAAAAACAAAAATAAAAATTAGATAATGATTTTCGAAGATAATTAATGTCTTCAGAACTATTGCAACAAGCATTCAGATCATACCTGCATATTAGTTATACCTCTTGTCTAGTTGTGAGACTATGTTAAAATACAAAATTGTTAATCTAGGAAAATTTGCCATGTACTTCCGCAGATAGTTTTCTTTTTAATTCCACTGCTGTCATTAAGCAGCAGGGAACATTGCAAAGTTTGAAATGGTTACAAAGGGAAATGAAAACACAGAAAGAAATTTTGTGTTCAGTATTGATTTCTGGCAGGAGAAATGTACCTTCCTGTTTTGTCTTTCTCAGGCTATAATATATACATAAGTTAACCATTGGTATAGATACTTTATTAATTTTCACCGTATTCCTTTATGTAAAGTTTAATTAGGAAAGGAATTTCCTAGAAATCTGAAAAAATAAATATCTCATCCCCAATATACACAGCAATAAACAGGGAAAAACATTTTTAGTAGTGACATTTGGGAAAAATGATATAGATTAATAGAATTTGATGAGGGATAAGTACTGAGGAAGCTTTGTAGTTCATGGCAACACACTCATACAAACCTGAATTCGAAGCAAAAGTCTTCTGTTAGCGTGCTCTAATTTCTTCTGTCTGTGTTCTAATTCTCTGGCTCTCTGTTGTTCTTTTTGTAGCCACTTGATGTACTCCACTGATGCTTTTAAAATAGTTCCTTTGTTCCAGCGCATATCACTGCAGAATGTAGAGATAACCTTTTCACAATTGTGCATGTCAGCAGAATTCATAAGAACTTACAAAATCTTTTACATTAATATGAAATAATGATTTACATGACTATTATTCACTCTTAGATATTATTGCTTCTGAATGGAAATTTTAATAGAATAGTTAAGAAGCCCTTATATAGTAAAATTAATCCCAGAATGAAAATAAGTGTCAAAAGAAAGTAATAAAGTGACTTTTTGTGGGAGAGCTAAATGCAATATCATGATTCTACCATTACAGTTTTTATATTTTTAGTGAAAATTGCTTTTATTATTAACTCTAAGATTAAAATCTATGTGCAGTAGTTCTGCATTAATGAACTAGGAAATATACATTACTGAGGACTTAAGACTAAATTTTTAAAGATCATTTCAAATATACTACTCCTTTTACCTGACTTACTAATGAGGTTGCTTTTATGCTTTTTGAGGAAAAAATGGTCTATGTTGAATGCCACTCATCACTGATGACAGACAAATCATGGTTTGGTAACCAAAATGGTATGACAAAAATTCTTGCTTAAGCCCATTCAACAAGCTTGAAACAATATAAACCAGGTTGAAGTCCACAGCTACATAGAGACATGAATTTAAAGTAAAACTCTTGCCCCCCAAAAATAAGATTAAACCCTTCCCTCATTCAGGAATTCATGGTTTGGTTTAGTGGAGGGCTGTTAGCGTTAGGTTGGAGGTTGGACTCGATGACCTTGAGGTCTCTTCCAACCTAGAAAATTCTGTGATTCTGTTTAGCTACCAGCTTACAAGCAGTCTTATTAACAATACACTTGTTCAAACTTAGCATGAGTTCAAGGACTTTCATACATCCATTTGTTAACTTTCCATATACTCCTTTATGCAAGGTCTTAGAGGCCTTGGAACAGGAATAATTTTCTCTTGAAAATGTTGAATTTCTGATAAAATTTGGTATTGTGTAATACAGGGATGGGCAGTGATGCATTAATATTCATATAGAAGAGTTTATCCAAATTACCCACTTCACTGCAAGATGGCTTAAACTGAGCAGAAGACAGACAGCCATTCTGGTCTTATAAACCAAGCCCAAGAGGGAAAAACTTGTTTAAACCAGTAAGAATCTGAGGTTGGGAGTGAGAAATAACCAAATTAGTGTGTTGTTGTTAAATATCTGTCCCAAGTGCATCTGTACCAAGTGCATATACTTATACCCTGGCATTTATAGAGTAAAAAAATAGATATGTATTATACTCTCATCTATTACCACTTTCCATTATTTCTTGTTTGCTTTAGTTAAGGAGCCCTGACTCTACTCACATGCATGTGATCTGGAGTGGATTTGTTTCTTTTAGAAGTGTTGATGTTTTACATTCAGTTTCCTAGAGTAAATACCTAAGGAACCTTGCACTCTTATCCCAAAGGTAAGCAGCATTGATCTCCACCAAGACTGTTGTCTTTCTCCTGAATGTATAGGGCAAATGCTAGCCAGGTACAGGATCTGGGGATCCAGTTGAATGATAAATGCTTATGGAGCTCATAGCTTTAAAGATGCTCAGGAAAGTAATTAAAACTATTTGTGATAGAGCATCACAGTGTTTAACCATGCCCTAGAATTTAGATCATTTGCTAGGGATTTGGGAGAACTAGCCTTATGGTCAGAGAAGGATGAAATTCACATCTCCTTCCTCTCCAGGCAGCAGACAAACCATGGGCCTCCAGCAAACTCCTCTCAGCTATGTGGGCCAGGAATACACAAATTTGGGGTTTAGAAACTGGGGAGGTCAGAGAGAAAATGGTTATTGCCTCATGCCAGGCTGTCTTCAAAGCCAAAACCTCACAGACTGCTCTCTGAAGTGGGTATGCATTTTCATTTAGACTATCTCTGGATGGAAAATTAGGCAGAGGTGGGAGCAGGAGCCAACAGAAGAGCCTGTGTTCCTTGTAAGAGCTGAGCCTTGACAGTCCTTCTGCCCTCCTTCTTTTTGCTGTCCTTCATGCCTATGGGAGAGCAGAACATGTTTCCTGACAGCATCCTGTGGCCTTCCTCCTGCGAGTGGACTTTCTCCTCATATGTGGGATGTCTATGTTCAAACTGCAAAGGTTATGGAAGGTTTTGGTACATCTGATGCTTATGTTTCTGAACAAACGTTTGAATACCATCACCCCATTATAATCTTGGTGTTTTTTTTTGTGTTTGTTTTCAGACCTCTCTGGAAAGTTAGGTAAAATGATGACTTCTTAAATACCTCTCTATTTAAGCCTGACTTGTTGTGTAGTTTGAAAGGCTGGAAAGTGCCTGTCTCTCTACACCAAAGAACTTCTGAATAAATAGGAAGAGTTAAAGATAGGAGGAAAACAACTTTTCAAGATGAAAATCTCCACTGTCATCTATTCATAGCAACTTTGAAAAATGCAACAGTACAAAAACTTATAGTATAAACTCTGGAGAAGCAAAATCTGACTAGGCACTAGGGATCAATTCCTCCCAGTATGTAATTAAGACCAAGCTAAGCCAATTTTGAACTGATGATCTAAACATGAAAACATAGTAGTATAAAATTACTTACTAAGCTATAGCTGACAAAATTGAAATTCTTAAGACATCTAACAGCAGCAGAAAAATATACATAAATCACACCTTTAACAAACATTTAATAGTGATCTCACAATTTCACATCAGTTATAAAGCATTATGGATTCAAAATCAAATTCAGACAACAATGTTTTTCAGTCAATTTTTCTGATTGACCTATGAATAACCCATATGTTTATGACTTTATTTGAAATGTTTTTATTATGATTCATTCATATTGCACATAACTGGCAACATTTGTGAAATTGCTTACTTTTAGTTCGTGTTGCCTTGATACTTTGAATCTTCATTTATATATGGTTATTATAAATTTTCACATAATAGAAGTCATAACTGAAGAGCTAATTCCTGGATTCAAATTGCCAGAGAGATGGATTTGATCAACTTGGATGAAATATATATTTATAGATACCTTTGGTAGTAATATCTACAAATTTAAGAGGCAAAACTATCATGGAGATCTCAGATGAAAATGCTGTGGTTGCTGTTATCACTTAACAGATTTTGAGCCATTTCCATTAAACCATTGAAGGTCTGTGCTTAATGAACTGTGATGTACAATACATCTGCTGCCCAGCATGCAAGAACATATCTGATGCAGGAACAGAATTCTTCCTGATTACTATTTATGCGTCTGTTATATCTGTTATTTATGTGTGTGGGCATGTGTGTACACATGTATCCTACTTCTCTTTATGCATATACTCACTGATATCTTATTAACTGAGGGATAGTCAAGCAACATCTTCCAATGTCTGGAAGCAACACAGCAAAGGATTGTCTGGCAACCTTAGAAGTCAATTCATATTTCACTCTGTATCTCATTATTTATACCAGGAGCAAAAGAAATACTGGTTCTGCATCACAGAAACTCTCCATCCTTTCTAGCCTGGCAGACTAGCCATACAGCAGTGACAAGACTGCACTTTGGAGAAACAGAGGCTCTACAGAGGAGATGTATAGGGCTGGAAGAGCAGCAATGTAACTAGAGAGAATGAACAGAAACAGTGGGAACTGCCTAGCAAGTGACTGTAATGTGTCTAGCCCTGTTTAGCAGGCAGGCAAGCAAATTCATTTATGATGGGAAGAAAAAAAAAAATTTTTTTTTTTTTTAAAAAACAGATTCAATCCAAGAAAGGCAAGTACATAAAAATAATTTGGAAAATTCTCAGAATAGTTATTGGTTTTCTGTGTTTGGTTGTTGTTGTTTTGATTTGTTTTGTTTTGTTTGTTTTTCCCTGAAAATACTGAATTCAAAGTTGGCTGCAGATAAAGGTGTATGAAAAGTGATAAAAGGGGTAGTATGAGATTGTTTATTGTTTTTAGGGACATGCACTGTTCCTGCTTAATATCTAACAGAGGTAGAGTTTATAATGACAATACCTACGAGTTCATCTGAGAACCTGTAAAAAGTGAGCAGTCACTAGTATATTCCAGTCATTTAATTGGAAAGTGCTTTATAAAAATAGGTAAAACAGTTGCATTTATAACTACCAATACAGATATAGATCAACTAGTCTTTGGAGACACTGGTTATTAAACTCCTCTCTTTTTTTTTTTTTTTTTTTTTTTTTTTTTTTAATCTTCCGTTTTATTGTACATATGTTAGACTCTGTCCTGTAAATACTGAGACAGATGGGAAAATCCACTTGTAAAACAAGTCAGTTGAGAGCAGTAAGTTTTGCATGTCTGGGCATCAGCAATGACCTCTGCAAAGGAGGATTGTGTCTTTGTGTGTTGGCACATGTGGTACAATAATTTGAAATTTTAAGCAGTCTACACACATATTACCTGGCTTAATTAACAGAGATCTGCTACTCTTAATATAATTTGCATGGAAAACTAGCAAATAAGTAAAAAAAAACATATTGTGTGAACCCTAGTTCCTCCTAAGTTTACCAACTAAATCTCTCTACAAATCTCATGAGCCCAGGAATTTAGTGAAATTCTCATCTAGGAGTGTTCCTCATTTAGGAGAAAAGAAACATAGCCATGAGGCTGTACACCAGCTTGCTTCCAGTAAGGTATCTTTGTTGAAGTCAAAGGAGCTTCACTAGTTTGCACAAGTTGTAGGGCTCCTGCAGGAGGGGCATGAGCATCTGATTATCTAAGATTAAAACTAATTAATGAAAGCAGAGTTTGGGAACAGGTAGTAGTCACAGAGTTTGCCAGTTGCAGAGCAGTCAATAATAACAAATGCATTTGTGAAGTTGAAACTATGTTTGCTGGCCATTTTTTTTCACTATTTCTGAGAAATTAGCTTTAGACTGTTTGTTCAAAGAAATCCTTTGAAGGACTTTGTACCTGTTTTGATGACCTGTACAATTACCAAGTGTATTCTCCTGGCCATTTTATAATAGCGTAAGTGTATACAATTTTTTCCTTTACAAGAAACATGGCCATGCTGTCCATTAGAGGGTCTTCCCATAGACAACAGACAGAACATCAGGTAAAGACAGATGCAGAGAGCAGAGAGTGAGTGAGAGCAATTCACTAGCTCTGCCCAAATCCTCAGTGGTTCTTTTAGCACTTCAATTTGATAAAATGACTAGAATTCATAAATGAAAGATGATTTTCTTCATATTTCTGATAATTTCAGTCTAGCTACCATAAAACAATTCTTGAGTTGTCATTCCCAGCCTCTATTACAATATGAATTCCTGTTAACCACCGGATTTTGAAAGGGCAAACACAAAGGAACCAAGAACAGAAAAGTATATATATTTAAAGGATGTATATTCTGATTTTTTTTGCAGCAAAATATGACTGTAAATGTTGGTCTTTTTTACTCTATCTTTGAATTATTCTATGTGTTTTACATTTCTGATACATCTATTACTTGGATATTTAAGCACTGAAAATTAAACAAAGGCAAAGCTTTTTGCAACTTATCTTCATTTTCTAATGCTGATGAAGTGAATTGATAAATACCCATTCATTTAAGTAACATAATCCACATTTTTGTCACTAAATTATTTAATAAATAAATAAATAAATAAAGAGGGTAAGGGCTTAAGCTATTCAAAAGAAAGTTTCTGCAGAGCCTCTGCAGGAGCCAAACAAGCTCACCATCTAACAAAACAAAAGTGAAACAGAATAAATAAATAAAAACAAACTTCTAAGAAGCATAAATCATAAAAGGTTTCCAAATAGCATTAACAATGTCATTTTCTAATCCTGAATGTAATCTTCTTGAAACAAGCCATTTGGGGCAGGCATGTTAATCACAGTGACTTCGTTATAACAGTATTTACTTTTCAATGCAAAGGCTGACTTGTTTCACTGTCCAAGCAACAGTAAGGTTTCTCCTTTTACATCTAAGTTCCTACCATAAGAAGAATCTTTTAAAATCAATATATGAGGTGAAAATGCTATGTGTGATAAAATGCTACAGATAAAATATTGTAAGAGCTGATACAACTCTTTCTTTGAAAGAACAGGGCAAACTGGGGGCACAGTAAGGTGTTATGAAGGAAAAAGCAAGAACAGAAAGAGAGGCTAAGGACTCTGAGTTATAATTTGGCAACACATGATGATATCAGAAAAATAAAAATTTTGATCTGCCCAGCCAACAGAACAGTGTGGTCAAATTGAATTATTTCAACTTGTAAATATATATTAAAAAATAATTCACAATTCTTTGGATGAATTTAACTGGCCACTAAGCTACAGCAAAGTTAATCATAGAATCGTAGACTGGTTTGGGTTGGAAGGGACCTTAAAGATCATCTAGTTCCATGCCCCCTGCCATGGAACGTTTACCCCAAACCCCATCCAGCCTGGCCTAGAGCACTTCCAGGGACGGGGCACCCCCAGCTTCTCTGGACAACCTGTGCCAGAGCCTCACCACCCTCTCAGTAAAGAATTTATTATTCATTAAGTTATGTTATAACCTAAGTTTTCAATATGTCCAGCACCTTTTGATGCCTCTTTTTTTTTTTTTTTTTTCCGAAGATCAACCTGAAAGCTTTTATATAGAAACATTTTCAAAAGTAGTACTGATTACTAGCCTTTTAAAAACAACAATTCTCAGACCTCAGGATGGACTTTTTGCTTTTGTAAATATGTACTGCTTTGGGGATGTCACACTGTTGAACTCAATCATGGGTTTGGAGACTAAAACAAGAAAACGTGATGTCTTCAGGATTTTTTCCTGAAATATTTTTCAAGGCATCATCATTAAAATCTATGAGTAAAATCCATCATCCACTTCCTGGAGCAAAATTGCAGGTCCAGAGCATTCATTTTAAGCAGAGCTTAGGTGATTGATCTAAGTATTAACAATTTGAATAAGTTTATAAGCTAAAGCGGAATCCAGACCAAAACATGTAACTGAAACACCTCTGTAGGCAATCAAAATCACAACTGGAATTTGTACCTCATGCCCATTTCTAATTGCAGTATAGCTTGCTTCCATTATTGCTTTATACCTGCAAACCAACAGTGCCATCCACTGTTTTTCTGAGAAATCTCTCAATTATTTGCCCAAATGGTCTTGAATACTGAAAGATATGCCAGCAAAATTAAAACTCTTTATGAGTGTGTGTTTGTAGGCGATCACATGTAGCCAAAACTTTATTTAGGCACTTAAAACACTTCTTACTTTAACTCAGAAGTAATACCCAAATGTATTTAAATAACAAGAACATGCCCTTTTATCTCGCTTGGATGGATGCTGTAGGTGGAGCAGAGTTTGTGAATACTCTAAAATGGTTGTGACATGTTAACTTTCTTTCTGGTGATTTCACTCCAAGTGGCTTATTATGCCAACCTTATGCATATCTAAGTCTCACAGAGCTTTCTAATGTTACAGAAATCTTAAATATAATACATTTTTTCTTGATTCTGAGGAAAAAAAAAAAAAAAGCTAAAATATTGATAGACATTTTCATTTGAAGCACCCTGCAGGTCTACAATGAAATGCAAATGATGAAGACAACATCTGTATAACCAATTTTATGCAAGATACAAACATGGTCTTAAGGCTTCCCTGCGTAACATGAAAACTCTAAGGCTAACGTCCTAATATATCACTGAATCATTATTGCTAATCCTACAGTAGTTTTCTTCCTATTGAGGTGGCTTTTTTTTTTTTCATATTGATGATAAATACAAGCTCTAAGGGAAGGCAGATATAAGCAATGTGCGTTTTTTGTTAATATAAGTATACTCATTAGTATGAAATTTAATTATTGTAGCAATTATAGCAATTATTATTTTTATCTGTGCATTTCAAGACTATTTTTTCCCTGCAGTGTGTGGAGGACTTCTGAAAAATGCTCAGTCTACAATCTTTTAACATGATTTTATTTATTTATTTATTTTTTATAGCCAAAATGCAGACAGTGACACACAAATTTTTTTATCCCACTAGAGGGCCCATGACAAGGGCTGAAAATATTCCTTTCTTCTCCAGAAACACCACACATACTTGTGGTGTCTTTGGTTTATCTTCTTCCCCACACACTCACCCTGTGTGTGTGGATCTCTGCCTTTAACACCCTGTAATTGTTTTCATTTAATTATCCTTTTCCCAACAGACACCAAAAATCTGTCAAAAGTTTGTTACTTAACAGCCTGATCCAAGCTAGTGGCCTGGCATGGAAGATTCTGTATCCTATCAGTCAGTCCTGTGGCCATTACATGCAACTATCTTTTTTTCCTGTATTTAAACTATAAACATTATTATAGGAAAGATTGTTGAACTCACGGATCATTAGACTTGGGGATGAGTGTGCCAAGCTCCTTGATTCGGTAATTAATATTATACCTTCTTCTTCTCTCAACTGTTAAAAAGAAATGGTTATTATTTCTATGGTGAAATATTCTTGCAGAAAGTCAACATACTTTGTTATAATTAGTTAAAAACAAGTCAGTCAATGTACATAAAATTTCCTGAAAAAGAAATCCCAACATGATCTCTTACCTGCCTATGACAAACTCCATGATTAGTATCAACTCTGCATCCTACCCTGTATGTAGGTTTCCTCCAGTTTAAAACTAGACTCAGAGAGTGAAATAGTCTCACATTCTTTAAATGTGAGTTACGCTTAATTTCTTCTGAAGTTTATGCACCCTTCTTCCACTGTGCTGCCACACAAGAGTTTTCAGCTTTTATTGGGGGTTTCAGCATTCATAGGGACTTCAACAGGGATGCAGGACAACTCATACAATATTTCACATTTTGTCAAAACTCCTGCTACAGACCATGGTTAACAGCTTTTTATCTCTTATCTACTTCTCTCAGCATTGTAAACCATGGATAGGACTTAACAGCAACCATCTCTTCACTGAAACAGAGGAAGATTGTGTCCCAGAAACACTCCATCCCCAGCATATTTGTTTTCTTTGATAACGGACAGCACAACCATACTTAAAATAACTTTCAAAACACTCAACAAAATGAAGAAAAAGTCATTAAAATAAATAAATAAATGTATTCTTCCAAGACAAATTATGTATGGTATCTTGCTTTATTTGCAGCTTAGTTAGAAAGACAAAAAGAGAAGATAAGCTTCTTAAAATTAGTTTCCCATCTCTGTGTTCTCAGTCCACTTTTTCAGTGCTGTATGGGTATCCAGATGAGTGTGTGCACACAATGGGCCTGTCACCTTTCTGCCTCCATTTGACTAATTTAGAGAGAGTTCTCCTCTTCTTCCTCGCAAGTTTTTCTACAGCTACATATACATGTATATGCAGAAATCTCACATTTATCAATGGCACAAAGGACATCTTATCACTTAGAGGGATTTTTTGTACATAATGGTGGCACAGAAAGTATAAACATTTAAATAGTAACAATAATAGTAATGGATTAAACTCTTGGTATTACTAGAAGAAGTGGCTCCATTTCTTAGACCTAAATTGTTTTTCAGGGTTTCATTGGGAACCTAACATGTCAAAAGGAAGGCTTTTCTATAAGACGTATAAGAACGTTTCTGTAAAATATGGACTTTAATTCAACCTGCAACATGAATGTTTGCATAATTCTCATCAGGTTCTGTCGTGGTTTAACCTGGCCGGCAGCTAAATACCACTCAGCCGTTCGCTCACCCTCCCCCCTCCCTCTCTGGGACGGGGGAGAGAAATGGAAACTGAAGCCCGTAAAGACAGTTTAATAAGACAGGAAAATAATAATAATAAAATAATAATAACAATAATAATAATAACGATACAATGGTGATAATAGGAAAGTAATAATAATATGTACAAACAAGTGATGCACAATGCAATTGCTCACCACCCACTGACCGATGCCCAGCCTAACCCCGAGCAGTCCGGCCCCCTCCCCCCGGCTAGCCACCCCTATATATTGTTTAGCATGACGTCAGATGGTATGGAATACCCCTTTGGCTAGTTTGGGTCACCTGTCCTGGGTCTGTCCCCTCCCAGCTCTTACTGCACCCCCAGCCTGCCTGTTGGCAGGACAGAGCGAAAGGCTGAGATGTCCTTGGCTTGGTATAAGCACTGCTCTGCAACAATTAAAACATCGGGGTGTTATCAGCACTCTTCTCATCCTAAGCCAAAACACAGCATTCCACCAGCTACTAGGAAGAAAATTAATTCTGTTCTAACTGAAACCAGGACAGGTTCCAAAACCTGACTTTTCAGACCATCTCTAAAAAACACAGTACCATTAAATAGTAAATAACACTAACAAAACCATCTTGGGTAATGCGTTAATATGCCTAAGGCATCACACAGTAGACCTGTCTCCAGAGAGACTTTGAGCTCTGAAATATACACCTGGAGCCAAACCAGAAAATATGTTATGTGTCTTCTTGCCATGATCCTGGCATACAGCCTTCGGCATACTTTCCAGTTGTGAAGGACACTTCACAGACATTTCTGTGTGCAGCAAGGATGATCTCAGAGCCCTCTCCTCCCTCCCCAAAAAAACAAACCAAACCAAACCAAACCAAACCAAACCAAACCAAACCAGTGGAGGCATCCCTAATGTATGCGTGTACCTATCTTGCCTGTCTTTCCTCTTCTTCCCCTTCATACAGCTAGGGACAACTCCTACCCACCTCCTTTCCTAGTCCAGCAAAAACACCGTATTCCTGCCCAAATAAGGCAGGCAGAAGCTACTGTGACACTTCCAAGAAAATGAGCTAGCAACAAATGCAAAAATCTACATGGCTTGTTTGTGATCCACAAAAACATACATACAGAAACAAGGATTCCTTCTGGAATCAGTAGCAGAAAGATGCCAGTATGTTGTACCTGTGGACTTATACTTCCAGGTACATGCAAGTAAATTCATAACCCTAAGATCACTGGAATAGACAGAGAACAAAGTTTAAAATAGTAGTTATTAACTAATTATGAACTTAGACTTACATTCACAAATTATTTCTGCTGGAAGAAATGAAAAGGAGAGATGGAAAATGCAATTGTTTCATTCAACACTTTTCAAAGGGAATGCTTCAGGTTTTTTGCTTTAAATTACTCTTCAGAGAGAAAAATTGCCTAATGTTACAGGCAATCTTCTTTCAGCAATCAAAAATATTTTTATCTATTCTAGATAAACCAAAATGTTGTGTATTTTTACGTGTTTAATATTTAAACATCGAACTATAAATTTCACTGTGTTCTAAGCATCAAGTACAGAAGACTTTTCCTTTGAAACTAAAATGAAACTATCATTGCACTACTGTACTGATGTCCACAAAGGAAACAGAAGTCTACCCCAGCCTACAGCGGTCAGAGGGTATGTGTATCAGAGAAGTCAGAGCACTGTGTCTTGTCCAGTTGTGCCCCAATCTCCTTCTGCGACGTACAATTTTCATAGCTTTAAGTGCTTAACTACTGTCTGAAAATGGTTGTGGAGGGATGTTTTCAGTGTTGTTTGTTTGTTTGTTTGTTTTTCCTTTTTTTTTTCTCTTTCAATTGACTGTAGAGAGATATGGTCTCGCTTGGATGCTTTAGAGGAGTCTGGATCATCATTGCTCTGTTGTTTGGTTGTTTGGTTGGCTGATTTTTTATTTTATTTTATTTTATTTTTTACTCCTTTATTGTCTGTTTTGCACTGTAATTCTTAAAGACATCAAGTAAAATGGAATAGTGCAAGATATATATAGAAATGTAAACTCAAAACATAATAGCAGGAGATGATATGGGAACAAATTAAAGATATGTAAGGTACTTTAAAAGAAAAAAAAGACAAATTTGGTTCAGAGGAGAAAGCTATGTGGTTGGCTGTGTTTACAGACTGAGCTCAATCTGATTACCCTGCCAAGACACAGAAAATGAGCAGAGACATGGCAGCTAATGTATATTAGTTCTGTATTTCATTTAACAAGATTGAAGATGAACATATACTTACTGAGATTGTGGTTATCCTTTTTTTGTCTCTCCTTGGCCATTGCTCTTGTATCTGCTTCTGACAGAAAGTAACATTTATTACAACAGTCCTCAAGTTACAATTTCAGCTTTCCTATCACCATTTCAAAATAGCCTCTTTTCACACAGACACACACACACACTCGAAAGACTTCTATTCATTTTACTTTATTACTCTTTTTATTATTAAACAAGATCATAAGCAAATCTACATTCTACCAGTACTAAATTTTTGAGCAAGTCTGACAGGTTACTTAAGATATTTATTATTGCACATTTTTTATTTAAGAATATAGAAATGTTATGGAGGAGTATTTTTCTCCTATTTGCTGTAGTTTACAACAGGAAAAAACAACACAGTAATGTGAATATGGATTTTTATATCCCATAATGCAAGAGTTAATCAGATTTCTAATATATTCATATTGGACAAACTCAGTGTTTCCTCTGAGTAACACTAATAAACTGTACATGGTTGGTAGCATTCTTTGGATTAATTGAATGTAACTTTTAAAGTTGTTAATCCACTAATATAGATTTACCTTGAATAGCCTTATTGTAAGCTTTTAAAAGAACCATTTGTTCCACCCTGGAACAAATTTAATGGATGATAATTTATTTATACCATTGATCAGGAGCCAACATGTGGAAGAATCCACTGTTTTCTAAAATAATTAGGTTTATAAGAAGCATGATGTTCATGAAAATCACAGGGCAAACATTGTTTCTCAATTGCTAAAGAGGAGAACAGAAAGAAAACATTTCTTCATGGTCTTTGTTCTTTTCCTTAAACGAAACTACATATCGCAAAATTCTCAGGAAATGAATTATTATGGAGATTTATTTCATGAGTATTTTTTGTTCAACTTTTAAGAGAAACATCATAACTTCTTAAATTATAAAATGCTGAAATCTGAGAGTTCTTTTACCTGTGAGTTCCCTTTTTACTGGTAGATTAGCTGGGCAAGAAGCATTTGTGAGACCCATATTAGCTGGTGTCATTCCCTGGTCACTGTTATATATATCCAAAATGCTGCTAGATAGCTTAAGGGGGAGGGGGAGGAAAGGAGAAGAAGAAAGAGAAAACAAAACAACAACAACAACAAAAAAACAATTAGAATAAGTTAAAAAACTTAGAAGATTTAAAAAAAAAAAAAAAAGCCATAAATACAAAAGAAAAATATGTTTCTCGAATATGAGACTGATGTTCTTTAGAAGCAGCTATAGATATGTCTAAAGGGAAACTTAGTCCTTAAGTAATATTAAGTAACCTCAAAAGTGAAAGATCAAAGTGTGCCATTGTTCTACAAGCAGATTTCCAAGTGAAATTTCTACAGGTTTTAGCTGCAGAGTAATGGAAGGATATGGCCCATGGTGTCTGTTTTTGAATTAATTCTATTCCATATTTTCAAATAACAGGATTAGCACAACTGCATTTGAAACAAAAGTTAGGTTGAAAGGAAAAGTAACCTTGCTGATTTTGAACTACTACATAATGATTCTGTGGATTCCAGATTATTACCCAAATATTACCTTTACTTTTTAACTGTATTGAAGTTTAGTAATGAACAGTTTGGACTCAGTTTCTATGACCATATAACAATCCTTTCATTATTGATTATTGTCTTATATATTGCTGTATGTTCATGTGAAAATAGAGTCCAAGTCCAAGACAACCAAGAATGTAAAACAGCTAAGCAACTTTTTTTTTCCTTTTTTTTATTCCCTTTTTTTTTCTTTTTCATTCTATGATGCACATAAAGTTTGTGCAGACTGTTTTGTTGTTTTCTTTTGGGGCCAATACAAAATGACTCAGAAATCTAGTTCAGAACCTGGTCTTGAATGCTTTCAGGAATGGGGCATTCACAGCTTCTCTGGGCAACCTGCTTCAGTGCTTCACCAGCCTCTGAGTGAAGAATTTCCTCCTAAAATCGAATCTAAATCTCTCTTTTAGTTCATAACCATTCTCCCCTGTCCTATCACTATCTGCCTGTGTTGAAAAATTTGCTCTTCATCATTTATATAAGTTCTCTCTAAGTATTGAAAGACTTCAGCGAGGTTTCCCTAAAGCTTTCTATTCTGCAGACTGAACAACCCAAACTCTTTCCACCTAATAAGCGAGGTGCTCCAGCCCTTTTATCATCTTTGTGTCCCTCCACTGGACATATTCTAAAATGTCCAAATTCTCCTTCTTCTACTGGAGACCCCAGACCTGGATGCAACACTCCAAGTGGGACCTCACAAGGACAGAGTGGAGGGGGAACAATCACATTCCTTGACTTGCTGGCCAATCCTCTGTTGATGCAGCCCAGGAAGCAGCTGGCCTTTTGGTCTGCAAGCACACACTGATGGCTCATACAAAGCCTTTCCTCCACCAAAACCCCCAAGTCCCTCTTTGCAGGGCTGCTCGCAATGAGTTCTTCACCTAGTCTGTGCTCTTGTTTGGGATTGCACTAACCCTGGTGCAACACCTTGCACTTGGCCTTGTTGAACCTCATTACGTTCATGTGGGCCCACTGCTCAAGCTTGTCCAGGTCCCTTTGGATGGCATCCCTTTCTTCTGTTGTATCAACTGCACTACTCAGCTTGGTGTCATCTTCAGATTTGCTGAGGGTGCACTTGATCCCACTGTCTGTGTCACTGATAAAGATATTAAACAGCATCGGTTCCAGGACAGACCCCTGAGGGACACTATTTGTCATCGGCCTCCACCTGGAACATTTTGAATGGAGACACTTTCCCAATGATTTTTTTAGTGTGAAATCCCATGGCAGTTCTTACTACATTTTTATATTAACTCTGAAAAAGTAAATAAACTTTTTTTTTATATATATAATATTTTTTCTAATTATTTGAGAGTCTAGTTTGTGTTAAATTTTCCTAATAACCCACAATAGAATGAAGCATTCAGGATTCCTTTTAAATACATATAAATAACATGCTCACTTTCCAATGAATTTGTAGAAGTCTATTATTTAAGAGAACTAAAAAATCTTAAATACCATTAGAAATCGAAACACCAAGTCAGTTTTGAAAGTCTGATTAAATATTTGATCTCTCAATGAAAACACTTTTTAAAAGAATGTTTGGAATTCAGATGAGTATTACTCAAGAACAAGCTATGTTTAATATGCAGGATTTGAAAGCTAAGCACATTTCCATGTTAAGTACCTTCGTTTCATTCCTGAGAGGTAAACTGACAAGTATTACAGCATTCACTGCAGCTTTAACTTTAGATTTTCTTTGTTTCAATGATAGTATAACTATATTACAAAAGTAAACTCATATTAGCTCTGGATACACGTTTAAAGACTTCCTACACTTATGTAAATGAATTTGGCTTATTGAAATAATATGAAAATAGAATTTCCTATTTAGTGCTGATATAAAAAAAAATGAGAGTCAATGTGACTCCTACACTGATTTCATTGGACTTTGAATAAGGCTATTATGGGGTTGGGCTAGTGTTGTGAAATGCTAGGAATTGGTAATCACTGAAAATAAGATAATCTCATATAAAATCTAACAAATGAGAAATTCATTTGTATCATACATGTTGTATTTTACATAGTTCGCACAGTTGTGTACATGAGTTCAATATTTTGCATGACACTGGTCGTAAATTTTCTAATTTACAATATTATCAAAACCATTAGTGGAAAAATCAGAACTGTAAACCACAGATTGATGCAAAACACATGAGATGCATCAATGAGTGCTTTTAATTTTCCCTCACAAAGTCATCTGTATGATCTAGGTATGGTTAAATGTCTATGGTCTATTCAAAACAGCATGAATTTAATTGACAAGGCCCAAATTGAAGAGAAAAGGTTAGAAACAGCCAACTGGCTGGTAATTAAAAAACAATACCAAGACATCTGAAAGTTCAAAAGTGTGTAAGGATTCAAAAGAGGCTCTCTGGTGACAATTAGGGTGAGTAAACTCAGAACTACGGGCAGACATTTCAGCTCAATTAGATCACACAGTTGATGAAGGTAATGTCATCTAACTCAGCTTACTTTGTATGGAGTTATATAAATTCATTTGATTCTTTCCATCAGCAGAACTGCTATATCTGTCTGTAGTCTATGTCTGGCTGCATTCATTAATGTTTTCATCAAACAGCAGAAGGCATGTAATATTTCCCAAAATATCCCATATGAACTTTGTTTCACACAGTCTATAGCATTTTTCCCCTCATCATTTGGCAATTTTTATCAATCATTAGGAAAACAGAGTCATAACCTCATGCAGAGATGATAAAAATTAAACCAAAACCCACGTCATTCATCTACTGATGTCAACAATCCTATAACCTCACTAATTAGAATGATTCATATATGTTAATCACATGTCAACCACTAGGAGTGTCAAAATCAGCTTTGTGTCACACCATTAAAGAGAAACTTTGATCTAATGTTGTCTAGCCTTAATAAATTGTTATCCAGAACTTAGACATCAGAGAATAAACGTATTCAAGAGCACTGCCACAGAGATCCTACAAAATACTCACTCATTCACTTCTTTGAAAGTGCTATCTGTGTTGCAGAATCCATCTTTCTGACTGAAACATACAGAGGTGTGAAAAGTAGGACCATTTTCAATAACCTCTAGGTAAGTAACTCCCAGGAAATAGAGAATTTTATGTTCAATCCTACTTAAGTCTATTACTGCCTCAACCAATGCACTGAACAATTGGATAGCAGAATAAACAGCTTACTCATCTGACCACAGAAAGGAGACATGGAAAAAAGGTTCTTTTCTTCATAACTACTTTCCATCCAGACACAGATTTTTTGTTGCCCTTCACTGTAGGTGATACTGTTCAGTACAAAAGCAGTTGTACCAATCTCACTATCAACTGCCACTTGGTAGAAATCTCAAATACAATGAAATGACCATTATGATGGTTATGTGTCTTTGTGGATAAATCCACTAGTGATCTCCCTTTGACACACTGTCTTCATCTTCAGTTAACCAGCATTTTCACATTTACAGTAGGGTAAAGTGGGTATAAAGCAGCCTGTAAATTAGATGATGTAGTTATCATCACATTGTTCGAAGAGAAATCTTATGCTCGGAGACCCTCTGGGGTATGCAACTAGGAAAACCATAGACCTGTTAGACTGGGTCCAGATGAGGTTCAAATTTCCAAATAAGCTCTTATTTTCAAAATCACATGAGATCAACAGAGCAAAACAGACTGGATCTTTCCTGACAAATATTCACATTGATTATTATGGGAGAATTTTAAAAATACAAAGTCAAAAACATATCACTTTTGAATTTTGTTGCAACTCTCTGCCTGAATTTGGCCTGAATTGATATTCACCCTGGAAAATACTTGCTACTGTTACAGAATATCAAGAAAAAAAAAATAGATACTAGTCAATTTTGATACAACATAAAAAAGATTTTTTGTTTGATTATGCATTGGAGCTCCATATACCATAATGTAAATTATTTCTTACAATGTCATATAAATAGATTTATCTATTTTTGCAGCACTGAGGCTTCAAATAGCTATCAATTTTAACCTACAAGACAAATATATACATTGACATAATTTTACCAAAAAAGTACAAAAAAGTACTAAAGTATAAATCATTTGCAATGGCATAATTATATGATGTGTATACAATAGTGATCTTATAATTATAGAGCACTGACAAATCTGATGAATCCCAAAGCACTTTAAAGCTGCACCTCATTACACTGCATCAAAAGTATGTTCTTGTTTCAGTTTAGATATGTGGAAACACAGATATTCAGGTATGAAAATGCATAAGTCCCAGGAAATAAACTATTTATCCTGCAGGTGCCAAGAGCCACACTAGTTCACAGCTGTGATGTTCGGAGAAGTACTGGTAAGTCACATCATTTTCAACCTTTGCATTGAACATACATATATTTGTGTGTGTATGTCTCAGAATTTAGATGCAAGGGGTGAACACAGACATATTAAAAATAGCAGGATATAATTACTCACTTTTTCTGCTTCTAAAATGCAGCCAGCTTTGGACAAAAGATTAATAACCTTTAACACAGCAAATGATTTAGTGGGAATAACCAGTGACAATGTGGTACAGGAAGAGAATAATACTATATCTAATTAAAACTGCAAGGAGAATTAAAGAAAGCAGACTGTAATTAACGAAGTTAGCATTTGGCAAGGACATTGGGGTTAACGTTCTTTCTTTTGTATAAAGTGTCATGGGATCTTCAATGCCTGTGTGCAAAGACTGGAACGTAAGAATTTCCATTCATGGGGCTCAATCCTGAAAGATGCTCAACTTTGAAGCTTAAACCAATTATAAAGGCAAACTTCAGCTGAAGTACAGAATCACAGAATCACAGAATTTCTAGGTTGGAAGAGACCTCAAGATCATCGAGCCCAACCTCTGACCTAACGCTAGCAGTCCCCACTAAACCATATCCCTAAGCTCTACATCTAAACGTCTTTTGAAGACTTCCAGGGATGGTGACTCCACCACTTCCCTGGGCAGCCTGTTCCAGTGCCTAACAACCCTTTCGGTAAAGAAGTTCTTCCTAAAATCCAACCTAAAACTCCCCTGGTGCAACTTTAGCCCTTTCCACCTCATCCTGTCACCAGGCACGTGGGAGAACAGGCCAACCCCCACCTCGCTACAGCCTCCCTTGAGGTACCTATAGAGAGCAATAAGGTCGCCCCTGAGCCTCCTCTTCTCCAGGCTGAACAAGCCCAGCTCCCTCAGCCGCTCCTCGTAGGACTTGTTCTCCAGGCCCCTCACCAGCTTCGTCGCCCTTCTCTGGACTCACTCAAGCACCTCAATGTCCTTCTTGTAGCGAGGGGACCAAAACTGAACACAGTACTCGAGGTGCGGCCTCACCAGAGCTGAGTACAGGAGGACGATCACCTCCCTAGCCCTGCTGGTCACACTGTTCCTGATACAAGCCAGGATGCCGTCGGCCTTCTTGGCCACCTGAGCACACTGCTGGCTCATATTCAGCCGACTATCCACCATCACTCCCAGGTCCTTCTCTGCCTGGCAGCTCTCCAACCATTCCTCTCGCATCCTGTAGCTCTGCTTGGGGTTATTGCGCCCCAGGTGCAGGACCCGGCACTTGGCCTTGTTGAACTTCATGCAGTTGACCTCAGCCCATCGGTGCAGCCTATCCAGATCCTCCTGCAGAGCTTTCCTACCCTCAAGCAGATCGACACACGCACCTAACTTGGAGTCATCTGCGAACTTACTGAGGGTGCACTCGATGCCCTCGTCCAGATCATCGATGAAGATATTAAAGAGGACCTGAGTGACTGGCTTGAGATTCTGCCTGGCTTGAGCTCAGCAGAACCTCACAAGAACCTGAGACTTTGTGGTTGCTGGCAATGTCTAACACAAGTACTATAAAGGCCTCATCCAAAGGAGCTTGTTATGTTTGGATCTAAACTGCCATGCAGGCAGGACTGTGTGTTAAATATTAATATTAAGGGTTCGCTACTTGCATGGTTGGCTGCCAATGAACAGCAGTGATCACAATTTGCAATGTTTAATATGCTTTATTTATTTGTTTGTTTGTTTGGAGGTAGCAAGAGAGGGGGGGGGAAACATTACTAATCCAGAAAAACTGTTTCTTCATGAAGGGGAATACAGAGAAATACTATGGTATTCCAAATCCCGTAGCATGACAGATATTGACAAGTATCATTTAATTTCACGGAAGAATTAAATTAAATAGCATATGATAAAACATATCTATAAGGGTCACTTTTCCCCTTTCACCTGTAGTCCCAACACAGTACCATGTCACAACAGTGTTCACTTACATCATCATATACTATTTAAGTATTTGTTCATTTGGCTAATCTTTGCATGATGTGTTCGTATTACAGTAACATCCAAGTCTGTAAGAATCTATCACAGTTAATATTGCACAGATAGAAAATAATAAGTGAACCCTGTTCCAAAGGCAAATAGATTTTTCTTAATCTAAAAACTCTGCTGAATGTGGTAATGTTCAGCCTAGACACAGAGACCCTGGGCTAGAAAGTGCCGAGGACATTGGGTTGAATTATCATAACATCACATAAACCAACCATACTCTTTCTTAAAATCAGTTAGGTTTCCTGTCTCCAGTATTTTGATTTGGAGTGTGTTGCAGAAGTTGAGTGATTACAGACTGCTGTTAAAAAGCTTTATCTCCACCTCCAGACAAATATTATTTCATTTATGTTTTCCTTTAACTTATGTAATTAATTGTTTAACTTATGTAATTAATTAACTTCCCAATGTGAGTAGCCATAGATCCTATAAACCTTTGTTTTGTTAAACTGATCAGGCCATGCATTTTTAGCCAAATTTCCCATGCTATGATTTGTCCTAACAGTCCTCTCTCTACCTTTCCTGCTTTCTGCTTTGAATAAGTCTTTCTGAAGGATGTACACTTACATTTGTCTACAGTATTCTAAAAGGTTTCTACCCAGTGAATTCCACAGTGGATGTTCCTCTGTGTCTCTGGAAATCTCTCTCGTCCCTCTCTTGATGTATTCTAAGATCATATTTATCTTCCCTCCCCTCCCCCCCCCCCCTTTTTTTTCCAGTCTCATCATTTTGATGGCTTATAGTCATTCTGTAAGCAACTAATATAATCAGATTTTTCTCTGTCATCTCCAGCTAATGAACTCTCAGCTTACTGCAGACATTCCTGTTATTAGTATTTAAATGAATGACCTTGCACTCAGTCCTGTTACATCGCTTCCATTTATACTATTTTGTCATCTCAGTCATTTAACTATTCCTCTACAATATCTTGACCCTTCTTTGTATTGGCAATGCTTTCTATTTTTGCTACCTCAATGAATTTCATCAGCAAAACCATATATTTTTCTACCAGAGTCATTAACAAAATTATTAAATAAACAGAAGCTCAAGACCAATTCTTGGAGTGCTTCATTAATACGTTTTAACAAAATCTTTGTCATCTTTCTAGCCTACCCCTAAACCTGAATACAATCCTGCTCAGTTTCCTTTCTCTGTAATCTGTATTGCATTTTACTAATAGTCATTCATAGAAAGGAGGATACAAACACTAAATCCTGAATATGCAAGGCTAGCTAGAAAGGATAATTCCAGTAGCAAACAGATACATCCAAAAGGATGTCACTAGTCATGGAAGTGATGCAGGTATGCACATTTTTAAAGAGCAAATACCTTTTATGTTCTTGTTACCTAAAATGGCTAATTCTTAGGATAGCAAGGGCTTTTCACTGATGTTATCTGGACTGTCCTGACAGGTCGGATCAATTCATCAGCTAACCTGAGTTCTCTTGAGGGATCTGGGAGCAGAAAGCAAGATGGACTATCCAGTTTGTGGAAGCTCATTTCTAGGTACCACTTCTTCTATAGTCTTCTCAGTTCTCCATGGTCATGTAAAGGTCATAAAGCCCAGGTATATGATCAGAGGGCTTAAAGATGACCCCAGAAAAGAAAGAGTTCATAAACCTGACTGCCTCTGAGATTTTCATTCTGCTCATGTCAGAAGAGCCCATGGAAAACAGGACAAGTGGGAAACAAACTGCAGGAATTGTCTTGCTAGCAGAAACATCCTTAAGTTACCCTTTTTTCTAGGGTTAATAACTGCAGACATGCAACGTGATGAGTGTGCCTACATGTTGCGTGCCTGTATATCCTGCAGTAACAGAAATAGGGTATACATCCAGAGAAGCTGATGTATACAATACAGATAGTTCAGAAAACCATTGGCCCTACTAGACCTGGTCACATTGCCTGTACTGCATGTACAGACTTGGCAATCTCTAGGAACAGGGAAGCAAAGTACATGCACTTTACTTGTCACAAGAAGAAGCTACGTATCTGCCTAACTTGAGGGCTTGGGTATTGTATCTGGAAAAAAAAGGTCTTTTTGTGCTTGATAAAAAATAATACTTGCTCAGACTTCATCTAGATTAAGTGTTCACATGTGAAATATTACTACAATACTTTATAGTTGCCCACCCCTAAATATATCCTGCTTAAATCATGTTATCATTGGAACCTAATTGATAGCATCACTTCAAAGAACAGTTTTGTAAAATGAAGCTATTTCTTCTTAGATATAAAATATAAGTTAGCACCCATTCATCTATCTCAGTGTGGTCCTTGCTTATTCATTTTAATTAAAAAATCAAAGCAGATATTTTACACAGATTTTATACTAATTTCATATGCATCCCAAATGTAGGAATCTAAATTTGGAACAGTGTCCACATTTCATTTTACATACTAAGTAAAATTCGGTTTGTGCACTATTTATGTTACTGGAATACAAAACATAAAAAGACATATTTCTTGTCAGTCTTGACCTGTTTAGTCATGATACACAAACTCAAATATTGTTAATTTTTTGAAGTCCACAGATGAACTTCACAATGTGCACTGAATTTGGTCAAAGAGTGAATTGGTCAATAAATGTACAATAACCCAGTCATTACAACTCTGTTTTCAGAACAGTGGTATCTGGTATAACAAGTGTTTCTAATTTTTGATGACGGGAAAACTGGGGCTATTCTTCTATCTTCAATGTGTGTTTTAGTGAATTGTGACTTTTCTTCTAATTCAAAAGCATTACAGACAGGAGGAATGATTGTGTGGTTCAGAAAAAGACCTGTACTCAGAATACTGGAGTTCAACCCCTTGCATTGTTTTTCAGTTTCTAGGTTGCTTGAAGAAAGGTGAACACAAACTGATATCTTTTTTTTTTTTCTTTTTTTCTTTTTCTCTTTTTTTTTTTTTTTCTGAAGAGATGTGTTTACATTGTAAACTATAAAAAATTTGTAACATATTTAGTCTAGAACAAGAAGATTCCTCTACAGCTAAATATTTTAGGTCTTTTTCAATTGAAATACAAAATGTTTATGACATATTTGAAAATAGATGGTCTTCGGGGACAACTACTATCCAAATTTTTCAGTTCCTACTTTTATTATCTGCAGAGAACAGCAGAAAAGCAAATTCATCCCTTTTCAGACTTGTTTTTTTTTTTAGAACAAATTGTATCTCCTTCTATATTTATCTTTAACATGGTTCATAATTGCACACTCCTCAACCAGAGACTTAATGTTCAGATATATTATATTACATATTATATATAATGTATGAAAACTGGTTCATTTTTTATCTTCAAATAATGATCATCAAGCTGCTTCATTATTCATCGGAGAAAAATGAACTCTGTTCATTTTCCCAGTTACAGTACTTTCCTGCCCTGATCATATACATAGAAGTACTTTGTCTAGATAAATGTCTGGTCAAATATGACCAAGCAAGAGAATTTACTGGAGAATCAGCCTTTTACTGTAGAGTTCTGTTCTTTCAGTTATCATCTCTTAATGATACATTTTTATCTGTTCTTGTCTTTTCTGGTTACAAACCTAAATTAACAGGCAAGGACCAAAAGTGAAGTGGTGGTGTGACATGTCATCAGCCAACTGACATCTGGAAATAAGACGCTATGGGAGTACTGTCTCACTAATCTCCAGGGTCTGAAACCCCAAAATGACAGTGATAGCACTGTTAGTTTTTTACTAAGATTATTTCACTAGTAACACCAGCTAATGCCCTACTTCCTTGCAGCTTCTTCCGTTTCTCTGACTACCATCTATAAATGCTAATACCAAATCATTCAAAGTCTTGCTCTGGAGACAAAGAATGGCACAAAAACATCAGAAAAAAATGAGGCTGAGGGACAAGTGAAAACTAGACTTTTTTGGGATGTGAATGCTGGCCACTTCCTCTTGAATATAAAAGCTAAAATTTTTATTACCAGTATTTATATTACATACTTTATATATATCTTACATTTCATAGAATCATATCACAGAATCATAGAATGGCTCAGATTGGAAGGGACCTTAAAGATCTTCTAACTCTAACCCTCCTGCCATCACCCACTAGATCAGGTTAGCCAAGGCCCCATACAACCTGGCCTTGAATACATCCAGGCGTGGGGCATCCAAAGCTTCTTTTGGAAACCTATTCCAGTGCCTCACTACCCTTACAGTGAAGAATTTCCTTCTAATGTCTAGTCTAAATTTATCCTCTTTTAGTTTAAGGCCATTCCCCCTTATCCTGTCATTACCTAGCCAAGTAAAGAGTTCTTCTCTGTCTTTTTTATAAGACCCCTTTAATTGCCCCTAAAATGGCCACAATGAGGTCACCCAGGAGCCTTCTGAACCTCCAGACAGAACATCCCCAGTTCTCTCAGCCTTTCCCAGTAGAAGAGGTGCTCCAGCCCTTTGATCATCTTTGTAGCTCTCCACTGGACTTGCTCTAACAGCCCCATATCTTTCTTGTGCTGGGGACTCCAGACCTGGATGCAGCACTCCAAGTAAGGCCTCATAAGGGCAGAGCAGAGGGGGGCAACCACCTCCCTCGACCTGCTGGCCACTCCTCTGTTGATACAGCCCAGGATGCAGTTGGCCTTCTGGGCTGCAGGCACACACTGTCGTCTCATGTTGAGCTTTTCATCCACCAGAACCCCCAAGCGCTTCTCTGCAGGGCTGCTCTCAGTGAGTTATTCTCCCAGTCTATATGATCCAGGTGCAGCACCTTGCACCTATATATTTCTTTATTTATCTTAGATATGTATGTAAGATACATATATATATTTCACATATCATCTAAGTATCTGAATACTGCGTAGTAAGGTACTTAATGACCTTTATGATCTATTGTTTTCAATGTGTGATCATGTAACATGCATTTTTGTTTTGTTTGGAATTCCTTCCTGTAGTGACTGATTTCAAATACATTCACAAGTAATAAATTATAGTGTAAATATAAATGCACACTAAACTACTTTATGCAACTACTTTATATTACTACTATAAAATACTATATATAGCAGTATATGGAAGAAGACCTTGACAGATAGAGAAGGAGGTGCTAAGAAAAGCAACAATATCTTTCAGGAGTTTGCTTCTCAAAAAGACCCTTCAAGAAATCTGTGTTTTCTACAAATTAGCTTTAGCTTGCAGTAAGAAGCTTGCCTGTGCCTGGAGAACAAAGCAGCCACTATTGCTGTCTCTGAGCCCACAAGACTTTTATACAATCTGTATAAATGTCATTCACAAAAATTCATCAAGTATAGTGTGAGAAGCAGCCATAGTCAATGCATTACAGACTCAAAGGAGCTTAACATAGCCTTAGAGAAGTAGAGACTATGTGGCATGTAATAAGGACTTCGGTTTCTGTGTTACTATATACAGACAAGAACTCCTGAGACATGCAGCAGTGGCTTGACATCAGGGCTTTGGGAGAAGATGGAATTTGCCTGATGGCCTCAAAGAGCAGAAAAAACATATTACCCACCAGCAAAAGCAAACTACAAGATGACAACACATGTTCAAAATTCATTCCATTGTCCACTAGTTCAGGATCTCCAAACTGCTAATTCTTAGACACTGTGATTTCTTGAAGGAATTGGGTTTACCTACAGTGAGGAAGAGATAAATATCTGTTTTTATAGTTTTAATATGTTTCTTTTCTTTTCCTGTCCCCAAGGGCTGGGAATACAACTCAGTATAGGTATCTACAGTATGAACATGAGTATTTGAGTTAGTTCTTTAGATTCCCCTAATACTTAAGGAGGGAAACAGATACTTCTTCAGTGCAGCTCATTTCATACTAAATGTTAAACCTAAAATCAGTGTGGCAAATCACAGGCTACGGTTGCCTCTTTATAATAGGTACAGACCAAAATAAATAAATAAGTAAATAAAAATTGAAGAGTTATGCTGCAGATTAGGAAGCTAAATGTGAGTAGTCTAAAATTAGGTGTGATAAATTCAACTCTATTTGTTGGACTACCAGTTAATACTGAGTTGAGGTTCATCAAATGTAGATAAAGAATTGTGGGTGTTTTTTGTTTGTTTGTTTGTCTGTTTTTTTTTTTTTTTTTTGTTGTTGTTTGTTTGTTTGTTTGTTTTTAAGAGTAACAGATCCTGTTTCTGTTTTTGTATTTCTATGATAAAATATCATTAGCATGTTTCCTTGGGCCCAGCTAGCTCCCTCAATGAAGGAACTAATAAACTGATATTGATGTAGAAGTTAGTACAATGCATTAAACTTTGTGGGTTGTTTCCAATAGGCAGAGTTTGCAAAGACTTTCAGATATATGCAGTTTAACTGAAAGATCAGGTTATGATATCAAGGCATATTCTTAATAAAAATAAATGTTATGAGCATATTAGGAGAAATATAAACCTGTTTTATATATCCCTTTCTCTTACCCCTATTCAACATGTTTAGCATATGAAGACCATATTTCAGTTTACCATTGTAAGAGGAACTTATATATAATAAATTGAATATTTAAGAATAATACTTCTCCTTATGCCTACTTACATTTATGAAAGAGAAAAACAAAGTGGAAAAAAATAGTCTTCAGCTCCAGAAAACAGTTCTGAGTTCTCAGTTTGTGCATTTCATTGCTCAACTCTGCAGCTGAAAGACACAATTCCCTATCTGGTACCTTTATACAATTGAAGAAAGGCAAAGAAATTATTTGCTCACCAGTTTTATTTTTGAGGAGTCTATTATTTCCACAATAGCTACAGACTGTTCTTTCTCCTTCATTTTTCTTCTTTAAACTTGTAAACGATACCAGGAGTGCTAGACAGAAGCTTATATATGAAGGTGAACTTTGATTTTTCCTTGGACTTTAAGACTAATCTAGTGTAGAATGTGATTGACAAAGCATTTTCATTGATGTTATGCAGCTTTTCAGGTTACCCAACCTAAGCAAATGAAGTTGTTAATGTTTACTCTGGCCCTTTCTCTAAAATGGTTTTGAACTTTAGCAGATTTTATAAACTTACAACAATTGTCAAATGGCATCAGCGTTCCCTAAACTAAAAAATAGAATCATGGAATATCCCGTGTTGGAAGGGACCAACAAGGATCGTTGAGTCCAACTTGAAATACTTGTGATTGTACAGCATAGGGCTTCCTAAATCATCAATGCTATATACACCGCTAAAGTAAAACTGATTTTATTTCATGATTGAAGAATACCAGCAATTACTGAATAGTTTGGAGGATACCTGCTTGAATTTCTATTTTCTGTATGATTTCTGAGAATGGGACAGACAGTTTGGGTAATCCATACAAATGGTAGCCATCCATATTTGACAAATAACAAAATTTAGTAATGCCATGACAAGAAACTGTGACCTCAAAGACCTTGTAATGAAAGTGAGATCTTGCAGACAGACTCCGTTGTACTTTTATCAAAAAATAGTGTCTCCTATCAAGTGCAGAGTTAACAGATATAATGAGAGCCTTATACTGGCTGTAGTTAACCAAATCATAAAAATTGGAGAAAGAAAACATCCAAACTATTCTGTCCTGATCTAATCTCTAGCCCATGTCATACAATCCAAGTTTTTTATCAAATGTCAAAGGAGGTGACAAAAAGCAAGTGAGCCACAGGACAATTGAGAATTTTCTCCATAAACTGTTTGCCTGCAAGAGTAACAGAAGTAGAACAATCTCAACTGACTTGACTCCAAAGCAGAGAGGAAGCAGACCACAGCTCTCCGTCTTACTGAAAGAGTGCACTGTGAATGTACAAAATGAAGTAGTGCAAATGGAGACACAAAATCTTGCAGGACCTTTCAAGATATGTCCTTTCACAAGCACAGCACTGTGTTTCCCACTGTGTTGTCACTCCCTGAGTATGCTGGCCCAGCCCTGCCACCTAACAACTAGTGGGAAAAAAAATGTCTTTCAGAATGCCTAAGTGCTTTTGCTTCCCCTCGCAGTCAGTGAATCCTCAGTTATGGGTGAACAAATACAAAAGCAGAAAGTGAGTTAGGAAAGCAGTGATGAGGCCACTTGTTTACAAGCACAGGCCTGCGAATGGAAGGTGTACCCCTGAGAGATGGCTGATCCCATAAGGCTGAGCTTAACTTTCTCTCTGCTTTCCTCTGAACGACACAGAAGTCTTTTAATTATTCAAGAGGACCCCTTTATCTTATAGACTGCCATGAGTTCTTGGAAAAGGGGTAAAGTAGATGTGGAAGCCGGGAAGAATCTGGTTATAGACAAACTGTAACTGCCCCTTTTATGGTTGTGCAAAACAGAGGACTTTAGGGTACAGAGAAACAGAGCCTCTGTCTTTGGTTCAGATTTGTGCAGAGATGGCTCAGCAAATGAACAAGGCATGATGAGCAGTTCATTCTTTCTTTCTGCCCTTAATCAAAACCAGAAGTACCAGATAAGCCGGAGGCCTCAAATCTGTACAGTTCTTTATTTCATCCCACATTACCCAACTAGATAACTAGCCATGGGATCTGTGGCATCTGCTGTCCTTTAACTGTTCTAATCATAACAAATAATAATAAGCTTTAATCAAATATTATATTATGTAATATTGTCTAAGGATCCAATAACTAAACCAAGTTTCAACTGAGGTACAATATTATTTCATTAAAATCATACAAACAAAAATAAATTTTTTTGTTTAATTCTTTTCCCACTATATAAATACCACATACATCAACTCAGATTCCAAGGAGAACTGAAGAAATTTGGTTAAATTCACAGATAGACAAAGTTTCCAGCAACAGATTCATTGCTTGTGACAGTTTTAAATCTCCAAAGTGATGTGAACCTCAAACCACCAACGAAACCATAACATAGTTTGTACAATCAGTACATAGTTAGAGCAAGACTTGTTGGAGAAATTAGTGCTGTTTCAAATCTTTAAATATTCCTACTAAAATAAAATAAAATAAAGTAAAATAAAATATTTTGCAGATTTTTTTAAAGTAACTTTAAAGCTATTTGTTTCAGCCTAGTCTAAGACCACCAAGGCTATTCTATTCTCTGAGTGAGATAATTCTTCAAATCACACCTGTGATTTGTGGTGTGGTATATTCATATATAGAAATATTTTTTGTGCTTCTCATTGGTTAGGAACTTCTGCTTTCAGGAAACACTTCTGTTTGTAAACTCATTCAGGGGGACATAATTAGAGAAGAAAACATTTTTTAAATATTAAGAATAAATCAAGACAGAAACATCGTTCTCAACTCTATTTGGTACTGACATGGAAAAAAAAAAAAAAAAAAAAAAAGGTTTTCCTTTTTCTCCCAAGCAATCTGAAAGGAGCTGTTCCATTTTGTTTAGCTATTCAAAACCTACTACTCCAGCAACAGTGAGCCCACTTGATTCAGCAGATCACTAGCTGGGTCATTGCTGGGGATTATTTGAAGGCCTGTTTTATGGTAGTGTTCTGCCTCAAGCAGTACTCTCCACTATTCCTTCATTCTTACCACCACCCACCTAATTGCTACAGAGCCTCTTTCCTTTCAAGAATACTTCTGAAAGGTCTTGTTTTCTTGAGTAACAAAAGGCAACTTAGAATCCTTGGATATGCTCACAAAATTAAATTATTTTACATCCTGTCCCACCCAGCGCTGTGTGGGAGAAGCCTGTGTCTTTCATAACACTAGTATCTTCTCATCTTATTCTCATCTCAAACCAGTAAATCTCCCAATGCCTTTGATGTAAGTTTTATTGGACTCCATGTCAAGTAGAGGACATTATCTCAGTAGCTGTACAGTGATTATCTGGGATACATCAATTATTTCTGAAAGAAACTGCTGGTAAAATGCCAAACTTTTTCATAGAGATGACTGTTGTGCCTGCTGAATTACCAGGTTTTCTGGTGAGTCCCAGGGTTGTATACACATATTAGCAAAACAAAACAGCATTTAGTAACAAGAAAAGGTTTCACTGGGTCACACACTGCCAAATTGAACACTGCAATGCACAAAGATCCTATTTTTCAACTCTTTTTTTTTTTTTTTAATCTGCACTCTGACTAATGCTCTCCATATCTCCCTTGATACAGTATGTTTCTTACACTTCCCTTCTTCAGATATTAAAATGGATGTAAACTACAGCTTTTTAGAACTTTCTTTACACTTTCAATGATGATGTCATATTTGCTTTATATTAACAGACCTACAGCTGAAATGTAGATACATTTCATATGTCCTGAGTATTTGGAAGTTAATAAACTTTAAATTCACTACAGAATGTTGAAGATACTGTGAGGATTTTGAATGCAAATGAAAGATTGATAAAATTGAAAAATGTTTACTTTTCAAATGTCTGTCACCACAGTAGATATACATGATATTATTTACTTTTTAAAACTCACTCATATATACTTTGCTTCATTTCAAACGGAAACTTTGCAGTGATGTCAATGAGGTTAGGAAGATACCTGTCATTCCTAATATACTAATAAGGACAGGAATGGATTTCTTATAATATAATTAAATATGTTGCTGTAAACAATTTCATAAGACTAAATTATTCTAACAAAGAAAATGACTGTGTTCACTTTCATTTTCAAGTTTTCTTCATAGAATCATAGAATTAAAGAACAGATTGCGTTGGAAGGAACCCTAAAGATCATCTAGATCCAATGCCCCTGCCATGGGCAGGGGCACCTCCCACCAGACCAGGTTGCTTAAAGCCCCATCCAGCCTGGCCTTGAACGCCTCCAGGGATGGGGCATCCACAGCTTCTCTAGGCAATCTGTTCCAGTGCCTCACCACTCTCTGAGTAAAGTCTTTCCTTCTTATATCTAATCTAAATCTACCACCTTTTAGTTTAAAACCATTACCCCTTCCCAGCTTTCCTGTAGCCTCCTTTAGGCAGTGGAATGCCACTCTAAGGTCTCCCCAGACTTTGTGTTCTCCAGGCTGAACAACCCCAATTCACTCAGCCTGTCTTCACAGGAGATTCTTTATTAAATTCTAGATATTTTCAGCAGAGAAAATACAATTTTGTTTCCCACTTAAAGTTGTACTAAATGTTGTTATACAGCTTTATTACTCTTTAACTATCCTCTCCATTATGAACAATTTTTATCAAGTAATAGATGATGAGAGTAGCTACAATCTGATTTCAGCTATGTTTTCTGGACAACGATATAACTGGGTTTACAAGTACTTTTGGAAGAATTAAGATCTCTTGCATTACAGGGAGGATCTGATCTTGTCTTGTAACTCAATTTCTAAAAGTAATTTTAAAAGGTAAGTTTATAGCAGTAGGGTGAATTTAGGAGAAAGAGAATCCAGCCAGAGTACCCCCTGTTTTGAACAGCAAATTCTTAAGTTGCTGTGCAAAAAGAGAGTTTTATGAAATTATGAATTTGGGGCCAAACACAATAAAAGCAAGAGAAACTGCTCTTTGGACGCTATAATTCTAATAAGAGATGGAAGGATGTTCTTATTTTCACTTCTCTGGTTCTACTAATACATGATTGTAATTCATTAATTCAGGGTCAGACAACAAGTCTCTGAGCAATTACTCACATGAGTGGTCTCATAGAATTCAATGTCCTCATTTAATGTGCCATTAAAATGGTACATGGGTGCATCTATCTAAAGCAAACATCAGTTCATAGCAACACATGCTGTGTAACACTGTGAAATCCTTCATCTCAACCACTGTCTACTGAGAAAAATGAGAAAAACAAATGGCTTCATGAATTTTTCTGGGTCAACCTAAGAGATTTCTGAAAAGAAAAGGAAAAAGAAAAAAAAAAAAAAAAAAAAAGCCAAAAGCCTTACTGTATTCAGAAAACCAAAGGAGTCAGATTTTTTTCACAATTTTAGACATACTGTTTCACACCACTAATCTCAGACAATGACAAAGAAGGTAAAATCTAAGGTGCAATCCTAAAAATACTATAGTGTTGTACTGCAAAAGTGCACACTGACAAAAGAGAAAACAGAAGAGGCAGATGCATTGCTTGATTCCTCCAACACTGGCACAGTTTGCATGCACTGGTGAAGGCAGGCTTCACTTTGCCACATCATTATAGAAAGATATTTGGAAACACACAATATTCTCCAGCTACCTAGCAGCCTGGTGATTTCCTCAGCACAAACAGAAATGTAAATATCCTTACCTGACCCACAGACATTGCAAGACTCTAAATCTTTGCAAGTAATGTTACTTAGACCTAAAAGTCGTTACATCTTTCCTTGTTCTTCAAGAATAGGGTATTCAACATATTTCATGGGGATATGTCCTTCAAGGACATATGTCCTTCATAAAGGCTAATGAGGCTGGAATTAGCATAGATTAACATCCAGTTTTAAAAGGTGTTGAGGGAGTGCAAGTCCAATACAAAACCCAGAATTCATGCTTCCCATCATCGTCCCATGGTACAACACCTGAAAGGATCCTTCCCTGTCCCACGTTAATTTCAGCCAAAATACTAATTCACTCCCCAAGGAGCATTTCTTTGCTATGTTCTGTACTGAGATATGTATAAATCAGACTGACTGACTGTATTAGCTCTGTAACTGGCATACAAATGCCAGGTATTCATGGAACCATTAATTGCCATTAATATTGGATTGCGTAGTTGGCAACACAAAGATGTAGAGATCTCATCTCCTAACATATTTTCTATAGACAGTGATGCTCTGTAGCCGGAAAAAGATGTTCCTCCAGTGGATGATTAAGTGCAAGCACCTGACTCGGTATTCTGAAATGAACTTTGTAGATTATCAAAGCCTGTGAAAATTCTTCTGCTTTCACCAGGGAGGAGTTTGTCTTTACCAGTATTCCTTCTAGGACAAAATCTTGGAAAAAGGTTCCCAAGATAAATCTAGATTGAGAGAAAAGGACATCCCTTCTATAGAGTGTATTGCATTACATTTTTGATAGATTTTACTTCCCCAATAATAACGAGCATTTGTGTCCAGAAAAGGCCCATCTCTCCTCTTTAAATGTGTAACATATATGAAAATTTAAGTAGGCATCGTCAATCTGCTGTCACTTTTTTACAAAAAAGAAAATTATAACACTTTGTTAGGATTATTCCTATAAAGCATTTCATCTGAAAGGTGATATTTCTCATCTTTTTTCTTAAATTATTCAACGTTAGTGCAACTTGCCTCTATGAAAGCCAACAAATAGAACCCACCTTGGTTCAATACAAGACACTAAATAAAAATACTTTACAACAGATACTAACACATAGCCAAGCTTTGACTTTTTTTAGACAAAGTAGAAGGATCTTAAAACAGGACTTTAAAAGCCTTCTGTGGTCCAGGGAATCTGCATATCCATAGTCCGGCATGTGTATTAGTAAAGGGCTATGCACTGGAGCTGGTGGAGGCGAAAAACCACAAATATTTAATTAGCTATTCAGACCATATAAAGCAGTTGTGTCCCACCACACTGGAACATTTTCCTGTAATGTTTCTTCATAAAAAGACAAATAACTGAAGAGAAATTAGAATAATTCTCTGATAGCACTGCTTTGGTCTCTGAAGTGTAATGTGCAATCTATAATCACTCAGTGAAATTCTCTATTATAAATAGCAAGACCAAATTCCACAAAATACTTACAGTTCTTTGCATTAATAGAGGAGTTTCAGAGCAACCTATCCCTTCATCATTAAAGCTTGATTCCATATTGATTATATCTTCAATAACCTCTTCCATCTAGTAAAATAATATTTTAAGACCAATCATTAGTAGTATTAGTGAAGACAATATTATTCTGAAAATACAGAGGAAACAATATTTATTGCTTCAATAAAACTGAATTTCAGAAGTTTATATCTTAAAACTCAAATAATTCAAGTACCTTTACACAACATCACAATTTTTACTTCTTGAAAACTATTTTATGGTTTAGCGATTACTTCTTTCCTCCCAACCACCAATCCATTCAACTTTCTTAACCTCGTATTGCAACACCAAGATCAGATGACCAGAGCACATTGCTAAGCTATAACTACGATCTATCACCATCAAATGTCTCATATCCACAGTGTATTTTTCCATTGGTGCATGAAGACTGAAAGGAACCTGTGGTTCTGCAAGAGCATGAGTCACTCAAGATTTGGTACCACACACTGCTCTCAGGGTTCAGCAGACAGAGGTTTGTGTTGTGATTGACAGCGTGCTGGATACTTCTCCAGCCAGCTTTCTAGTTCCACATGTGTTCAAGTCTGAATCTAAAACTGCTTAAGAAGATGAGGTAGCTAATTAGCTATTTGAGGTAAAACAGTAAATACTTTGCAGACATATAGACATATACAGATTTGGACAAGACACAGTATGAGTTTTCAGTGATAATTTTGGTCTGGTTCCCTTTAAAAAGTAACTATGTAGGAATGTCCATAATGAATCTGTCACAGTTAACTTTGCTGTCTGCCAGAGCAGTTCACTCATGCTCTGAGGGCTTTCAAGCAGCATTCAGTAGTGGTCTCAAGAGCTGTAGCTGAAGGAAATAGAGGAAGCGTTACACAATGACTGGAAATATCGATACATAACACAACCCAGGACCACTCATAGGCCAGGGACCTTTAAATACATGTACATTTATTTTTTAGGCCATATGGCACAGCACAGCTGATATGCTCACTCCTCTCCCCCTCCAAAAGCCAGGCATGTGCGGTCCCATGAGTTATGCACAGGCTTATCTAGAAAAATGTAGTTTGGGCCAAAGGAGGCCAGGGAATATCAGCAATTATGCAATATGAATGACTCCTTCCCAGTACACCAACCTGTGCATTGGGACTCTATTATTTACCAGTATACCCATAGCTTTCACTGAACCACAGGATACATCTGTACTAGGAAATCACACTGTGCCAGAGATCTTCCTGCGGCTCTGGGATGGGATTATTCAAATTACTTGAATGATCCTACAGGGATTTGGGCTTGTGCCAACATTCACCCTCTCAATCACAAACAGGCATATTTCAAAAGGCACAGCAGGTGCTTTACAAGCAGCTGTCTTGCTCTAGAGGATAAAGTTGTACTAGTGAAGGAAATGGTTGTTCTTGGTCAGATATGCAAAGTATTTAAGAATGGTTCCAGCATGCTGCAATTGCCAGAACAGAGGTGATCACAGAGACCACCACAAAGGTCATTTTAAACGATCTTTGCAGAGTAGACTCCAGTAATCCATAAACCTGACAGAAAATGTCAGTTGTCAACGCAGAAGAAATAGAGGGGCCTCAAATGAGCACTCAGACAAGCATTGGTTTTATTATTTTCAGTTCCTCATGCTTAGCTGCGTAGCATCCAAGTGTGCTGAGATAGATTGCAATATATTTGTAAGACTTTTCTGTTAGTGCCCAAGATATTATATGGCACCTCCACTTTTTATTTCTGTAGGAATTCCCCTTTTACCCAATAAGCACTATCTCTTGAAATCTATTGAAGTATTAAAGGCCATAATGTTCTACATCTCACACTGGCATTGTATAACAGCTGTATCTTTATTAAAATCAATGGTGGCATGAAAGTTAGGAAATCTAAGCCAATTTACCCAAGATAATCCTTATATAAATATGTCAAAAAAAATGTCAAATATGTCAAATATAAAAATGAATGAGTGATTCTTTGAAGTAATCAGTATATAAGTTTGTTATGCAGCTAGGATAATACTTTTAGACAGAAATAACTCTTATCTGGAGAAAAAAAAAAAAGTTTGCATTGCCAAGTACATATTTAAAAAAAGTACAGCAATGTATGCCACAAAGATAAGAAGATAGAACAGTACATTTAAACTGGCAGAAATTTAGAAGCCTGATCATGCAATAAGCTGTTCACACAGCATTCAAGGGAATGCTCATATAATCTGAAAGGATTCAGGGCACATGCATTGCAGCTGGATGCCCCATGAAGAGAAAGTCATGAGAAAGTCATCTCTTGCCCACAATGTATACAAGATATGTCTTGCAACATTTTCACAGCAGTAAGCAATGCCTAATTCCCCAATCTTTTTGCCAGCCCTGCCCTACCGCATTTTCATGGTCTCCTCCAAGGGCCAGCAGCTTGGTAACAGGGCTCTCTGGTGTGCCAATATCACTGACGGGAGGCATGTGTCCGTTTCTTAAAATGGAGGTCACTCCTGCAGGCTGGATTGTGTGGGAGTGGGACAGGGAGAGGGTCTGGCTGGACAGCTTGGTGTCAAGGGTCAGATACTGCTTCACCTGGTGCCTCTGGCTTTGCTGGATATGGTATCTAGACTGATTTTCCAAGTGTGTTTGTACCTGGGGAGAAATGGAAATGATTGCTAAAGTTTCAAGCTGTTCATATCACCATTTGCCAATATGCTCCCTTAGTGAACTTTAGAACAATACATTCAGTTTTTATACCGTTGCATAGAATTGTTATTAACCACAAATCTTTTTAAAATTTTACACACACACTTCTTTTTTGTGTACTATATTCCCCTACGCAGGTGAATAAACCCTCTGAAAAATTATCAAAGAAGAAGAGTAGAGTAGAGTAGAGTAGAGTAGAGTAGAGTAGAGTAGAGTAGAGTAGAGTAGAGTAGAGTAGAATAGAATAGAATAGAACAGAACAGAACAGAACAGAATAGTTCAGTTGAAAGAGACTTGAAAATATCAAGTCCAACTGCCTGATCATAAACATGATCCTGAGAAAAGGCCAGAAGTGTGCTACACATTTCTCTTTTCTCAGTCAAGACTGGTCTTTACTGAATCACTAATAATTATAATCAAATCTATAAGCATATATGTATTAAAATTAGTATCACAATGTAATTACATTTTTGTACTTGAAACAGCAAAGAAATGTATAAAGAAAAACATAATCCAACCAACTTCAAGAGCATCAGACATTCATTTATATCTAAACCCAAATTTGGCTCACCTTGTAATAAGTACAGTCAGTCAAATGAGGCATTGTTGCACTTTTGCAAAAATTAAAATAAAAATCTAATAAAAATAATTTAAAAAAATGGCCCAAAGTTACAGTCCTAGATGACCGTTTACTGTCCTCAAGCCATGCAGTCTTTGTGAAGTGCCTCTTGAGGACAGATTACTTTTTGAGTCGGTAGGACTTTATAAACCAAGCGGTCATGCCAAAATGGCTAATTGAGTAGGACTTTGGGCCATCCTTTGATTACAAAGATTGACAATTGCTACTTCAAACAGCTCTCATCTCAGATCAATGTCACATTCCTGCAATTTAACTACCAGAGGAGCACTGCATACACAAACCTCACTGTCATTTCAGCCCTGTGGCTTTCTCCTTTTGCTATGGCATGACTGGTCACAAATTTCGCGTAATAAATTTTTCTCAAGTGGCCTCTGTGCAAGCATGATTAATATTTGTTAAATAATAGCAAGACTTGCTCTGCAGCCCTTATTTTCTCTGAAAAAATTCAGTCATTTAAACAAACTTCTTTTTAATTCCCCTAACATACATAAGCAGAGATAAATAGCCCATAAAAGGGGTTTGCATTTAAATTAACTATATTTTTGTACAACATTGCAGTGGTTATTTTATTTTTAATCATGTTACAGTGGCATGTCTAGAATTATTTTAATTATATTTCTTTAAACTAATTTTCTAGTCATATAAAAAAGATTAAGCCATGCAGTAATGAATATAATATTAATTATTTTGATGTAAGCCTTAAAGTTATTAAATAATATTCCACCAAAATATTGATATCAAACCTTAAGTACATTGTTTTGATATTCCCTTGTTTTATGTTAGGAAGGTATGCATCTTTTGTAAGATTTTAAGAACTAAATGTGTATTTGGGATTTACTTAAATTACAATATTATTTATCTTAACTGAGATCTTTGTGTTAGTTTTAGTAAGTGTATAATGTAAGGTTAATTTAGGCTCTGATTTATCATTGTGTAAGGATGATAGCTTCTTCACCTTCAATAAGGCTTGTGCTCATACTGAAAGTTAGACACTCATGCAGCTTTCTAAATTAGAATCTAAATATGAATTCTACTGCATACCAATTTAACAAAAGTAACAGGTTGGGTGAAATGAAATGTGCTGAGGGAAAGAAAATATGTCCCGTTGTACAGCCAAAGCAGTGATTTGCTGTCCACCCTTGTTTTCTGTTGCTGTTTCAGAAGCACCCACAGATACTTGGTGTTTGTACTGAACTCTAGGGTCAATGAATGTGACTAGTATCTAGATCTTGCACTGCCTAAATTGATGAAGATCTCTTTCCAGCAGTGCAGAACACTACAATCAACAGCTTTGAATGGACAGCTTCTTTGGATGGAACAACTGGGAGTGGGATCAGTGTTACAAATCAATGGGTTACAAATCCAGTTACTGCATCTCACCCAGCTGCTTTATTCTGATTTATTCTCTTAAATGAGCAATGAAGTGTTTTCTTAGAAATTCTACAGGCCTACCTGAAACACAAAATCCACATGAATGTTGAATATCTTCAAATTAAATGGGAAACAAGACATTTGCAGTGTCCTGTGTGTGTACTATGTTTAAGAGTTTGCTGTTGTTGATTGGTTAGTTTGGTTTGGTTTGATTTTGCATATGGGCAGAATTTTAATCAGGAAGTGGATTCTGCCACAAGAATATTGCTGAAAAGTCAGTGGCTTGCTTTTTGCTTTCTCTCGCCTTCAGATTGCTGGTGGTAGATTGAAATCCCTGTCCAGCCCAGTTGGCTGGTGAACTGCCACAGGACCATTTCTGTGTGCTCTGGGAAAGAAAATCAAGTAAAAAAATCAAGTTTATTGGAATGCTCCTCTTGTATGACATTTTTTCAGTGCTTAGATCCTGCCTGTACTGCCCTCAGTTTTCACAGAGGTAAAAAACTAAATCTCCTCTGATGGGATCTGTTTCTGTGGTTTTGCAAACCTCCCTATTCCCTTTACTGTGCAAATTGCAGTCATTGTAAAGCAGTACTGTTGGTGTTAAAAAGGGATCTATGCCCTGATTTTCAAAAGTAGATGAAGTTGCAATACTTAATTATCCCTATATATCTAAATAAATCTTAGAAGTCAATGTCAATGATAGGAAGTCGAGCTTTGAAAGTCAAACCACTACGTAGAGATAAAGTAGAACTGAACTGATAATATATTTTTATAATCATATTGCTAGTAATAATAAATGGGGAGAAAAAGTCATGTTATGCTAAAGGAATACTAAGAATACAAACTCAAGCTCTCTGAAAATTAGAAGTGACAGTTAAAGCTGTCCATGCAACATGTGTGAAATAGGAGAGGAAAATCAAAATTTAATAATTTTATGAAGTCTGTTAGTGAAGTGTCAATTACTAAGTATGATCAGTTTACTCTCTACTGGTTTGCTGGATGGTTTTTATTATATCAGTACTGTTAAGCTTAGTTTAGGTTTTCTGATTTATTTATTTTTTTTTTTTTGTAGTAACATAAGCTCTTTACAATAACCATTACAATAATTATAAACTATAAACTTTGTTTTTATTTTGAGCTTCATTTTAGCGATGTTAAAGAGTGGTTAAGCACTGGCATAGGTTTTCCAGAGTGGTTGTGGAATCTCCATCTTTGGAGATTTTCAATACATGGCTGGAGAAGGCCCTGAGCCCCTGAGAAGGTAAAATAAATAAAGAAATAACCAAAGAAATTTGCAATGGTAATCTAAATATTGAAACTCCGGATAATAATTTTTAAGTCTGGGAGAAAAAAATGCTATTTAAATATTCAGGTTAGGGGATCAGTTAAATAAATTTAAAAAAATAAAAATAAAAAAAGGAAGGAAAAAAAAGAAGAAAAATTGCTCCCACATATAAATAGTCCCACAAGCAAAACAGCCCACACATACATGTACTAAGCTGCTTTGAGACAGTTATAATGGGAATACGTTAGATCCATCAGATTATTTCCCTGATACAGAAAACTGGGAAAAAATACATAACAATTCCAGAGGTATATCCTCCAGCAGTACTGGGAAATTAATTTTCTAATTCCTTTTAATTCAAGGAGTTCCCATAGTCAGCAATAATATTTTGTTACAGACTATATGAAATTTCAAGGCAAAGATCTCTGAATCTCTTCAGTTTAGGATTCCTCCTGTATATAAAATCATTGAAACTTCTTTGGAGCAGGAACCTGCGTTGTTGAAGATGACACATCCTTTACAACCACAGCAGTTTCAATATAGAGTTACTTTATTATTTTTTTCTTAGTACAATGAATATTTAATTGGTTGTTTAATGTTGGACACCTTAAAGGAAGACCCTAAAAGATGCTAGGATATTTTTTAGGTTAGAGAATCCACGGGACTGGTGGCTCCATGTAACCTGGGTTCTCATTCCTGGCACAGAAATGTGGGAGCAGTGGGATTTGAAAAAAGTCTATCTTCTGGCACTCAGAAGGTCATTTTCTTTTAAACATCTCTCTGCCTTTCTAATTTTTGTGAAATGGATGACCTTGCTCTCTGACATGCCTAATTTCTGGGAATCTCTAGTGGTAGTAGTCACCCAGTGACCACCCGATGAATCAGATACAGACTCCAGGGAGAGAAAAGCCTCAGACCCAGCCCAAGATTTAGAACTATCTGCCAGCATACCTGCTTAGCTCTCAGTAAAGTCAGTGGCCTGAACGTTTCTGCGAAGTGCTCCTGAAGTTTTACAGACTGTTTTGACTATTTCGTGTGCAAGGTGTAACAAGGCAGTAAATCTATGTAGATAAATGCTGGTAGATAAATCCCAGGCATTCTCTTACAGTGGCCATGTACTTTAAATGCACTGGCCATGTACTTGGCCGTGTACTTTAAATGCTAATTATTAAAGATTTTTTGAGGAGTGAAGGACAGCATAAAATTTAACAGTGGAGAGATTATCTACTCCCTCCTAGGCACTGCTTTTGTCTATTATCTGGCTTTCCTGTGCAATTAAAACTATAGAACCAGAAACATCAAGCTTGTGTGGACCAAAGGAATCTAGACCAGACTCAAATTGTATAATTCAACCTGAACAAAGCTAGAACAGAAGTGAACATTTTGGGATGGATTTTGTAATCCAGAGCAAATCTCAATTCACACGTAACCAACTGTACCTACTTCTATTTTATATCTCACTGAGAGGCCTGTTCTGAGAACAAGAACATAACTGCCTTTCAGAATTACAGACACATAGTCAAACTTCTTCAATTGCTCTTTCTAATTTGAGCAAATGTCCTCATGTTGCAAAACTGTGGTAGAGTTGTGTAACATTTTTTCCCACACTCACACTATTCTTTTTTCATTTCTAATATGTTGCACAATGGCATAACTAGGTCTTCAGTAATCTATTTACACAAAATATTTCACTTCCACATTTGCCAATGAGATTTTTCCACTAGTAAAAAATACCTAGCATACCAAAAGTAAGAAAGAGGGCATATTTAGGCAACATAAATGAGGCATGATCAATGTCAATGATATACCAGTAGCACTGCCATGTATCATACCGATATTCCACTATGGGCAAGCAGATGATACATTAACTCCCAGACGGCTTAGCCCAACATCAGTTCTGGGAAAAATAATGGAAAAACTGAAGAGAGATTCAATTAATAAATTATTAAAAGATAAGAATATAATTAATGCTAGTCAATATAGTTCTGTGGAAAATAAGCCTGGTCAAACAAATCCACTTCTGTTCTTTGATGAGATTTTAAGTTAGGTTGCCAAAGGTAACGATGTAGGTATAATATACTTCAACTTTTGTGTGCCTTTTGACTTAGCATCGTTCAATATTCTAATTAAAAATATAGCACTACACAATATCAACAAAGTGTGTTTTAACTGGATTAACAGTTGGCTAACGAATATGCATAAGAAAGTAATCAGCAAAGGTTTGGCATCAGAAAGAAAGGCTCTTCACAATATTGTACTATTCAACATTTCTATCAATGATTTGGGACTAGAGAAAAATAAAAGCTACTGAAAGGAAAAATATTTTTACAGAGTAGTGACTCCTTTGAAACAAAATGTGTTCCAAGTCAGCCAAATAACATATCTTCTGGAAAAGAAATACAGGATGCAACACTGTAGAAAACTGATTGAAGAATACTCTGGAAGCAAAGAGTCCACAAAAGATCTGGGGTAACAACAAACCAGCGATTTGGCAGGGGAGTCCAGGTAATGCTACAGTAAGACAGAGAAAATGGTATAAAGGAAGCAGGTAAGAACCTAGCTTTACTCTGCTCTTATTAACGGTTCAGTGGACCCTAAACATGTTTAAAACATAGTTGAAAATTTGAAATGACATAGAAAAGAACCACAGAAGCAAATATAGAGTGAAAAAAAATGTGTTTCAATGAACACTTTAAGAAACTCCACTACTTTCTTGCTGTCAAATTGAAATTTGTGAAATTTGTGAGGGATGCTAAATGTGAAAGGTCTATGTTAAACTAACACATAGAAAGTATGAGCTACTGCCCACAGGCTGATGCTAGGTAAGCTCGTATCAGAAATTCTGTGAATAGACACTGAAATATTCAGAAGGAATAGTTCAGGAACTCTAACTACTGTTTTCTTCAGACTGAGGGTTGATGACTTTCTGGAAGAGATGCATTAGCAAAATCCAAGATAAACTTTTATCAAACACTTTCTTGACTCAAAGCTGAGTACTAGGATAATAACTGAATAAAGTACAGTAGCCAGTGATATTAAAGGAATTACAATGAATGGTCTATTACAATGAGTAGCCCTTTCTTTGTTTAGATTTTATGGACTTTTGGATCTGAGAACTCACTATCATAATAGTAACTTTTTCTTCAGTGAAAATTCACTCTGAATTTAATAAATGTTCAAATTGCTGCAACAATATAATATGTATAAATATAGTCATAATATGCTGGACTGAGCAGTAGACTTCATTACTTTGCCATTTATGCTGGATGTTAATCTGTTCCAATGTTTTTAAAAGTTCCTGAAGTCAAATTTCTCACACTGATGGGATCACATCATTTATCATTAATCCTGAACACAACACCTCTCTGAATCTATTTGAGTTATGGGGCTTCATGTTCTTTTCAGTCACTGTACAAGAAAATAAGCATCTAATTATGAGCTTTTTAATTATTAAAATGCTCTGCAAGTACCCAAAAAATCTAATTCCATTTTAAGATAAGAAACATAGACATAACACAGACTGTTTCAGTTCTATTTCTGAGGACTTTCAGCTGGATTTTAAGAGTTAGGAAAAAAAATAGTGATGAAATAATCTTTTTTCCTTTCTAACTTCTATTATAAATGAACATCAACTGTTTGTTTATCCTGTTCTTTCTATTAAACTTTTTGAGAAAAGCACATTTGTGAAATTATTTCATAATAAAATGAAATTTCATCTTAGTAATTATACACTTCTGTTCTATCTTAAAACCTATCACCAAATAACATAGCCATTCACTTTAATGTTTAGTTTATAAAAGCATTTGTGATTATGTCAATTAATTGCTTAAGCTAAACACAGTAATTAATTTTTAAATGTGAATATATTTTTCTTATTGGAACTTTGATCTGACTAGATGAGACCTTCTCCATTAATATGCATGAAGAGAATACAAAGCAAAAGACATCCAGTCTGGCAATTCAGAGCTGTGTTTAGTTGATGCCTTACAGTAGCTTTCAAGTTTAAAAAAAAAAAAAAAAATCTCATGTGACTCTAATGCACTATTTTTCATCTTGTTTAACCTTTGACATCATATTCATCAGGAACTTGTGAATGTTCTTTCAAGGGTGAAAAGACCAAAGAAGAAACATTTTAAAGTTCTTTGACAAAGGCCTTGTCTTCAACAATGACTAGTGCTTCTTTATTTTGTTATCTCAATGGCTGAAAACAGCTGATAATTATAAAGGTTGGGTAGCATGGGAGTATTACCCATCACATTGACAACCATTATGAAAACAAATATATTTTCTATTGTATCTAGAATAAAAACTGCAAAAATTTATTAATTGCACAGTTCTATTCTGAGACAGAGTTACTTATATGTACATTTTCAATTATTACAATACTTCAGAAAATTACTTTTATTTTTTTTTACTTTAAAAATTGCTATCTACGTAATATGTACTTCAAGTTAAAGAAATCATCAGCACTAACACAGTGCTAAAATAGAGTATCTGGTTGTAAGATGGAGCATAGGACAGAGGCCTTGTAATTTAAATGTGAATTTAGGAAAACAATTAGTTATGTGATTCACTGTCACTGAAGTCACAGTAACTTAATGTGTACTCTGAAAAACAAATCCTAATGTTTCCTTGAATAAGGTCAGATATAAACACACAGTAAAACATTTGCTAGAATTAGAGACTTGCTTTTCGGTGTTCTATTTCTAAAGAATTTCATAAAGAAAGCAACCCTCTAAATACGGTATTTTCAGCAAATGCATTCTAATTCCAGGCAAAATTCTAATTTAAAATGGAGTGAGATGCTCTACTTTGGAAAAGATGTCTTAATAAACTTGTCTTCCTAAATAATATTAAATTCCAATGTTTTACTCCAGTTGGAAAAATAGAAAGGGGTGTAAGTCTTTTATATTTTAACAACACAAGGCATTTGGAAACAGAAGACAAAAATTGGACAGCGTTCTTGTAATGTGCTATGTGAATGATCTTTCCAAGCACGGCTCTGCTGATTTTTAGAAAGTTTTATGAAGCAGGTTTCCACAGGGCTTTGCTGACATCAAGCATCTCACAACATCAGAAGTTGAAAATAGGATGTGTTCTTTACAAAGTGTTTACAGTGGAAATACTGACTTTGAAGATGAGAAGTGTATGAGTAGGTCCAAAGAAAAGCAACAAAAATGATCAGTGATTGAAAGGAGAGGGAGTATTTAGTTTTAGAAGAGAAGGCTGAGAGGAAACAAATAAAAGTCTTCATGTCTTTAAAAGACTGTGGCCAAGCAACAGATTTCAGTATGAAGTGAATGCCATGACAGTCAGTGTCATGGCATTAAGTAGCAACAAAAGTGAATGTGGCTGAAACTAGGAACAGATTTCTCAGGATAAGACTACTGAGACATTGGTAGAAATGAGGATAATACAGAGATTCCTAAAATCAAAAGCCTTCCATCGAAGCATGCTAGGAATGACAGGAATAGGCAAAAGTGGTGAACCTTCTTGAATCTACTTCAGCCTTACTTTTTCAAGCAAATCCACTTGTGTGCCAGAGTAAATAGATGAAGGGACATGGCCAAATATGTGCCGAAAGAGCTGGAAATCTATGTAGTTCAGCAAATTAACAGTTGAAAAATATAACCAAGATAAATGTGGGGGCAAAAGAGCTGCAAAAGAGACTTTGTAGAAACCAGTGCCGAGTGAGAAAACTTTCTGTACAATACATATAGCAGAAGAACGTCTCTCATGGAGAGAGAGGCAGAAGAGCTCTAATGGCTGTAGCTGTTAGGGGCTAGATTATACAGCTAGCAATTTCCTAATAAATCCCTGTGTAGATGCAGTGATTTTGATAGCATTTCACCATTGTGGCATTCCCTAGCACTCACTGAGCATTGATGGAGCTCAGTCCTTTCAGGTATTCCTCTGTGCTAACCTCCTTGTGCAATCAGAAATGAGTTGGGGGAAGCCAACTACCTGTACTGAGCAGCTACAGAGACATTATCAAAGCAAGCACTTCCATTTGCACTGATATACCTGAGACACTCTTGGCTTCTTAATTGAACTCCTGCAGTTAAGATACACATGGCTCTCATGGCTCCTTATCCATCACCAGCTTGACTTCTGAAGAAAGGACCCCCAAGGTCTTAAGGCCAGCTTGTCATGTTTTAAAATAACAATGAGTCTCAATGACTTTGTGGTCTTCACTGGCAAAGACTCAAGATTTTAACATTACAGTATAAAAACAGCCTATAAAGTTAAGCAAAGCAAACTACAGGAAGTATTTTTACAAAACTATCCCTTTGATTTAAGTTAGAATTTAAGCTGAAAATCTAAACTGCGAATAAAACCAACCACTACAGTTAATAGGTCACACAAGCATAACAATAGACCACAATCAAATTATAAAACCCCAGCTAATATCCTTACTTTGACTCTGCACAATGACCCTGTCCATGCTCTCATTGATTCATGACATCTGTGAATATAATAAATCTGTACTGTTCCAGTTCCTCTTTATTGTTGATTTTATTAAAGGACAGTGAACGTGACTCTTGCATTTGAAGAATGGAAAGAATCTTTTTGTATGGCCAGCTATGTTTAAAGAGCTGGATCCTGATACCTTTACTTAACTAGCAGAATACTCTGTTTCCAGAAGTCATTCTAATTAGGTCAGTCAATATGATGCTATCAAATGGAGAAGAGTGTATTAAATAAATATTCTAGGAACATCAGTTTTCAATATGAAAAGTATAAACTTTTTTAGTTAAAAAACCTGTGCTAATGATCTTACACCAGTGCAGTTTGTTCAGTCCTAACAGAAGAAACAAAATAACAGCATTAAGAGTTCTTTATTTGTCAACTGGAACAGCTAGCACAGATCTGTAAATGCACAGTTCTTGCAGTGTGAGAAATCCATAACTAGAACAAGGCATCTAATTCAGATATTCAAAATTTTCTGAAAAATATCATATGTCAAAACCAAATCTGCTCCAAAAGTTGGGATTTATACAACACTAGCTGATGCAGATGCCAGGAATAGTGATAATGCTTTCAATCATAAAAATTACATTTTAATGTCAGCATTTTTAACTATTTAAATGGAGACAGAAACACAGAAAAGTCAAAAGATGTCTATACTGTTAAAGTATATATATATATAGCCTATATATAAGGTATATATATATGTATATATATCCATAAGTAAAGAAAGGTCTAACAGGAGAGAACCAACACATACGTATACTACATTTATCTGTATCTGAGAAAGTCTGAACTTCAAATAGCAAGAAACAAAAGAAAAACAGATCATTGGTGTGACATCTAATTTAGTATATTCCTGATTAGTTTTAAAAGGCTCTTGTTCTTTCTTTAAATTATACTTATTTTTATGTGACCACAACCATGAGCATCTCATTTGCATCTCACTTGGAGAACTCAGAGAGAAGTCAACCTCAATACATAGGAAGACAGAACATGAAGTAATAGATTACTCAGTGTTTGCTGCACTTTTTTTGTGTCTTCCAAGGAGAGCAGATGCCGTATCATTTGAGATGTACTGATGGCAGTAACATCCCTCCTGTTCATTTACAGACAACAAAACAATTCTAGACCTGTAAAGTGTATTTTCCTGGTATGTAAGGATATGGACACAATGGACATTAAAAAAAATAAAAATTAAAAAAATAATAATAATAAAAATAAAAATCAGCTGTTACATTTTGTATTCAAATATGTTTTATGGCTGCAAGCGGCAATGAGTCTGACCATGTTCATGCTTTAGCATGCTATTGTCCTGCTATACATGAAAATAGCAAAAATTACTGTCAATTCAGTGTCTCTTTCTCATCTATGTCAATGACATGGACAGTGGGATTGAGGGCACCCTCAGCAAGTTTGCTCATGACATCAAGCTGTGTGGTGCAATCGACATGCTGGAAGGAAGAGATGACATCCAGAGGGACATGGACAGGTTTGAGAGGTAGACAGGTGTGAACCTCATGGGGTTCAACAAGGCTAAGTGCAAGGTCTGGCATCTGAGCTGGGACAATCTCTGGCACAAACACAGGCTGGGCAGAAAATAGATTGAGAGCAGCCCTGAGAAGGACCTGGGGGTGCTGGTTGATGAGAATGCACTTGCAGCCCAGAATACCAACCATATCCTGGACTGCATCACAAGAAGTGTGGCCAGCAGGGCAAGGGAGGTGATTGTCCCCCTCTGCTCTGCTCTTGTGAGACACCACCTGGAGCACTGCAATCAGCTCTGGGGCCCCGAGCACAAGAATGTCATGGACGTATTAGAACAAGTCTAGAGGAGGATCACAAAGATGGTCAAGGAGGTGGAACACCTCTCCTTTGAGGACAGGCTGAGAGAGTTGGGGTTGTTCAACCTGGAGAAGAGAAGGCTCTGGAGAGACCTTAGAGCAGCCTTCTGGTACCTTAAGGGGGCCTACAGGAAAGCTGGGGTGGGACTCTTTGTCAGGGGGTGTAGTGACAAGACAAGGATAATAGTTTTAAACTAAAAAAGGGCAGATATGAAAAATAAATTATTTACTCTGAAGATGGTGAGGCACTGGAACGGGTTGCCTCATCAATGAAAGTGTTCAAGGCCAGACTGGATGGGGTTTTGAGCAACCTCTGGTGGGAGGTGTCCCTGCGTGTGGCAAGGTCGGGCAGAAACATGATATTTAAGGTCCCTTCCAATCCAAACCATTCTGTGATTCTACTGTAACACTACCTATAAATCAGTATATCCTTCTGGCAATACATTTCTACCTAGAGTAATAACTGGGTTTACAGTGCAGTAATTATGTTGTCCTTGAAATGTTTCAATAATTTCACATTTTTGTCATTATTCTTAGAAAATAAAAGTTTAATAAGGAGCCTAGGTATTAGTGGAAAACAAATAAATAAACAAACAAATAAACAAATTAATTAATAAAGCACTAGCATGAGCAGATGTTATAAAGAATAAGATTTAACTTTTTACTTAATAATGCATAATTCATTTTGGGGAGTCTTTTTGGAACTATAGGTTTTAATTTTGAGCCTGAAAAGATACTTTTCAGCCTAACGCTGCTAAAGAGGAAAACGGATGCCAAAAATTCCTTCAGTGAACATTTAGAAAGTGCAAGTTCCCAAATACTTATGTTTTTGCTATATTCTACAGTTGACTGGAAATCTCACAAAGATAGCATTAACTGGTGCTTTCAGTACTGAACTGAGCAAGCAGTCTTGCCTTTTGACATGAACTTAACTTAATCTTAGGTCACCACATGTTCCATTCAGCAGTAACACAATTAGCCAGAGGAAAAATAAAAATAAAAAATAAATAATTAATACAATTTCTAATGTATAACAGATCAAAATTCATTTCTTTTTCTAATTACTTGAATTCTGATATCAGTCTTTTAAAATCTTTACAATGAGAACTACTGTAAAAACATCATAAATAGAATCAAGAGGAAGCCTGGCCTCTTCAAACAGGTACGTGTCCTTCAGTGTTAGGGTTAACTGAACTGCATTTACAGTTCAGTTTAGGTTCAACAAACATATGCATACATGGTTAACACTGCAGAGTAGGAGCTGAAAGAGTGATATTAAGGTAAACTCAAACTAGTCTACAGCTTATATTCACTAAATGAAAACATGTTGAGTAACAAAAGATGATTGATTTTACTGGGATTAATCAAGAGAAACTCCTACTTAGTTTAAATGAAATTTCTGTGTCAATATAGAATTAAAAATTACTACTGGTAAGTCATTTTTAAGAGTATTAATTATAAGCAGTATTAATTATAAGCAGCACAGAACAAGAAATTCAAATACAATAGTCTTAATTCTGGAAGGAATGTACAAGTTAAAAATAAGTGAAGTTAGAATTGCCTAGGAAATGACTGATGTAGTTATGTATCTATGTGAAATCTTTCTGCCACCAAAATTGATATTTTTTTGGTTGAAAAGTAAGAATCCTGCTTTTTTTGGTAACAAAACTGGTGGAAAAAAAAAGATCGTGAAAAGTTTATATATATATATGTTTATAAAATTATATATTGTTAAAATAAGAAACAATATGGAATATTACGTTTATATATGCTAGTGCCAATGGATTTTCTTATTTTCTTCTCATTATTTAATAATGATAACAGTATTTTAAAGCCTTCAGCATGTTTCCACAGAACTTTCAGTAGGAAAATATATCACATTATTTGTATTGCAAAAAAGTGGTGTGCTGTGAATGTTAAAGAGTAAAAATTAATATGTGAGTTTATTAGTATTAGCATTTTTTTTTAATTATCAAGTGAGTTCATTAGCAGTTATCAGCATAAGCAATACGCTACATTATGGAAAGAAGGCTAACTTAGTTCCTTTGGCCTGCTTTAGGAAGATGGAAGCTAAAACTATGTTTCTGTCATGCATGCAAAATAAAGCAAGAATTGATTAGGCTGATTTTCATCACACAGTTAACATGCAGAAGCATTGGTTTTCCAGTGTCTTTACCTACCGGCTGAGGCTGGACTGCTATCAGTTCTATCACCTCTACAAAACAGCAACACCCCAGAGCCCAGGGACACGAACACAGCAGGGCAAACAAGAAAAGACCAGTACATTCTGACCATGAATAATGTATGTCACTGCTTGTGTGTATCCAGTTGGTTCTAGGGAGAGAAAGGAGAAGTGGCTCATGAGGGTATTTCCTTAACTCTGTCTGGAATTTCAGTTAAGGAAGAAGAAATGATACAGCACTTTTAAGGAAAGAAACTTCCTATGTGGGTGTTAAATTCAGTATTAAATGAAGAATAGATGCTGAAAGAAATCAGTAACATAATAGTATGGCCATGTTAGCAGTTTCCTTCGATCATTTTGTTAGTCTGTCATCACCACTTGCATTCAAAAAGCCACAATATCTAAACACAGAGGAAGAACTCTCATACAATCTCTTACTACCATCTAGAATAAACTAATTTTCTTTGCTTTAACTTCAAACACCAGGATTATTCTCAATCCAGTTCACACTCTCAGTATATTCAGCACAGTTTCAAAGTAATTTAACAGTACATTTTACTGAGATTATTTTGGGCTCGTTACATTTTACATTGCTGGATGCAAAGCATTCTTCTGCAAAACATTCTGGCAAGACTTGCATTTTGGTAAAACCCTCAGTCAAGTCCAGATTTTATTGGTATGTTGTTGGCCCTCAGGACCATCCCACAGAATCAAAGGATGCATAAAAGCTTGCCAGAGTGAGGAAGGTTTTCACACTGAAAACTGATGGAATGTACAGCATACATAAATTTGGCCTCAGACTTTAGTTGTGCTGGTCTCTGAGCTGTACACATGCTTTGTCTCTCCTTTGATGACAGCTGTACTAGTGCACAGCTCACTGCTAACAGTGAGGGTGGTCTCTGTAATGAGCAAGATTATCCTTCCCTAAAGATTATGAAATCCCACTACTTGAGATGTAGGTTTCCTGCTGTCTCCAAGGTCTCCGAGGCTAGATCTCCAACAGAAGAATTTAGGTTGCCACATTAATCTGTGCATCTCCAGCCCAGCTAAATTTAAGACACATTTTTGATTTCTGAAGCAATACTTTCATGTCAATGATAGCTGTTTAATTTTCCCTTCCAAAGGTACAGTTTACATTATTGTAGATTTTGTGTCTTCAAAAACATTTATAGTGCAGTTGAGTTAAAATTTGCATGTGGCAAGGCAAGTGAAAAAGTCTTGCTGAACTATCTCACCAACCCCAGAAGAACATAACTGTACTGAGGGAGAATACTCAAGTCACCTTTAGTTTGCAGATGGCATTATCCTATTTGCTGGAAAGCTCTGAAGCAGTGTTCAGCATAGTAGCAAGAGCAGGAAATTTTGATTTAGGATCAATAGGTGCCAAACAAGAACTGGGTTTAATACGATTATGAAAGAGGAAAACACTATGACTAAGGAAAATCAGGAAAGTTAAACCAGCTGGCTAGATTAAGCTGACAACGTAAGTATGAAAAAATAGGGCTGGCTAAAGAGCTGTCAGAATACTGAACAACAGAAGGAACATAAATTTCATTTTTCTACTTAGAAGGCATTTTGGATATCCCTGTATTCCTAGACAGAACACTTGAAAAATAAAGCCCATCACCAAGAATACAGGAAGAATAAAAATGGGATGGAAAAGAAAGATGATTATGTCATCATAATAAATAACCTTAAAAGAATAGAAGGAAAACCAAGATATTGCAATTATACAAACTAGGAAGTAGACAAAACAATAACAGAGAATGTTGGAACATAAGAAACAGAAATTTGGACCCTATTCCATTTTTCTACTGGACAGCTTACCTAGGTGCCAAGTCTAATACTTGCCCTAGTACCAGGCATCATAAAGTAGGTCTGCCATAATAAATGTAAAGCACTAATGTCCCAGTATGCAATAAAAAATATATATATATTCTGTGTAATTATGTATAATCAATGCTTAACTTTCAAGCAAAACAAGGAAACAAAATATTCAACATAAAAACAAGCTTAAACAAGCTTGGATGCAGAAAATCCTGGTTAGCTCACTTTCTGTGTTTGCACTGAACAAAAGGGTCCTGACGCTGATTCACCTGTAGGTGAATAGGCCAGAGCATCAGTTAGAAAGTCCTTTGCCAGAATAGGCTGCAGATCACACAAAAGATTGCCAGCAAAACAATACAAAACAAAACAAACAAAGCAAAGCAAAGCAAAGCAAAACAAAACAAAACAACAACAACTAACTTCCAGCAGAGCTTTTAATTTTCTTATGGATCAAAATTAGGTCTGGTTGTTTTGTTGCTAGCATTTCCTTCAAGACGGTTAGTTTGGGACCAGGCAGTCAATCGGCTGATGAATAATTTAAAGCTCTGTTTCATTAAAGCAAATTCCATTGCATCCTCCCTCACAGATAAGAAGTCCATGCCAACAGTACAATGTCACTGTTTCGAGGATATACCCAGAGACTTATCTGATTTCAGTTTTATGTCAGTGTGCAAAACCTGCCATGGATGGGAGGGGAAAGATCTTTCATGGAAGAGCAGCCCTGGGTGACTAATCAATTCAAATACATGGAAGTGAGAGACATATTTTATGGGTGAGGATTCAGTAAAACCCACATAAAACTCTGTAGTAAACAACTTTTCCCTCGGACCAAATACTCAGATCTCAATTTCAGTGTACTTGGTGTCCAGTTGTCCTAGGATTTAGACTTCGACAATAAAAAGCTAATGTTATAAGAGAGATGAAAATGGATAGTAGTTTTATAATCATACCTTTAAAGCCCACCTTCTGGGAGGTCTGATATCAATCATTCTGGGACTCTCTTGTAACAGAAACCAAAATAAAGTCTTTGCATAGAAGCAAGGCAATTTAAAATGATTCATGGTAACAGTGTATGGTAAAATTCTATGTCTTTTTACTGTAGGCTTCAAGTATGGACACCTATTCTGAAGAAAGTGTGAGAAGAGTAAACAAGAGAGCAAAGGTGGGAAGAAGGAGATTGAAACAGAGGAAAATTATCTGAGGGCTGGATATCTCTGCTATGAAGAGGGGCTGAGAGTGTTGGGTTTTCTTAGCCTGGAGAAGAGACAGCTACAGGAGACCTTACTATGACCTTCCAATACTGAAAGGGAGCTTATAGAAAAGACAGTGAAAGACTTTTCACCAAGACCTGTGGTGACAGGACGAGGGATAATGATCTCACTAAATAGACTAGATTTAGTGATTTGTTTTACCAAAAGGGTGATTAGGCACTGGAACAGGTTCCTCAAAGAGACTGTGGATGCCCCATCCTTAGAAGTGTTCAAAATTAGGTTATATGGGGCTTTGGGCAACCTGATCTGGTATAAGACATTGCTTCCCATGGCAGGGTGGTGGACTAGATGATTTTTAAAGGTCCCTTCTAACCCAAACCTTTCTATGATTGCAGCAAGAAGTGGTCTTCACAGCAATGGGAAATATAAGTCTATGCATCTATAGAGATCATTCTTTATAGGGATCATTCTCTGATCAATGGCATAAATTCAGATTTTGTTTTACAGCTGGACAGTAAAATCAATAAATATTAAAATAGAGTTATAGAGTATTGAAGTTTAGGGGAGAAAAAAAAAATAAAGTCACCCTTCTCTACTTGCAAGCAGCAAAAGTTGAAGGCCATCTCTCCAGCCTACTGTGCCTGAACTGAGCAGCTGCAACAACACAGGGAAGACCAAAGGTAGACACAAAAGTTATAGTTACCTTGAGGTAAGGCGAATAAATAAATGCACTTAGCAGATATTAATTCACAACAATCATTTGGTTCCTTCAATTTTTCTGTTCTTCTAGAACTTTTTGTGGTCACATAGTTTTTGATTCCAAGGTCAAGTAGTTTTTGCTTAATTCTTATTTCCAGTTCCCAAATTTCACCCTAGCTGATTACTTTGTCTCTACTCACTTCCATCTTACTTGGGAGGGAAAGAGGTTTGAGGAGGGGGAATGGAGAGAGGGGTGATTATTTGCTTTTGCCAAATCTCTGCTTATTGCTACAAGAGTGTCTTTATCCTCGCTAATACCTTCCTAGGCTCTGATCCTGCAATTACCTACACTTTTCCCATTTTTTCCTACCAAGTGGTTTCACTGATTTCGGGGAAATACTCACATGGACAACTGCTCTTAGGACTGAAGCTTTGAGCAGTAATTGTCAAGGGCATTGTGCATTAGTGAGCTGTGAAACAAGTCCTTAAGACACGTACCACTCTTCAGTTGTGAGATAAAGCTGCCATATTTTATGCCTATTTATGTTACTGAGAATTTATCATAAAAACCTTTGAAAAGGATTTGAAGTTTTCAGGTTATAGCTATAATGCAGTATGAGATTTTGTCTTCTTGTCTAGAAAGCAGTAAAAATTTTGGTTAGCCAAAGGACATGTGTCTTGGAAGAAGCAAGATTACAAACTAGCATTTCTTGGCTTGAGTTAACATTCTTTAATCACCAGACTATGTTGTGGCTCCGCTACATTGGGTTCTTCCTGAATGCAATGAAACAGTCCTGCCATTCATAAGAAAATCACTTTCCACAACATTTGCCAGTAATTTAAATTACACTGAACTGGCACTCAGGAGCTGTGTGTATTCAGTCCCTGACCTTGCTACATTTTCCCTATATAGCCTTGAGCAGAACATTTGATCTTTAGCTTGAATTTCCTTGTTAAAAATGGAATAATAACATTTATTCTTCACTATTTTAATATTTTTTTCTTATTTTGGAAAATCTTTGGGACAGGGATTATTTCAGTCCATTGGGATAATGGGACCTCTTCTTCCTACAGACTTCTAGATAATAACAATAAATAACTATAACAATATAACAATAGGAATAATAATCCCTTAGCTACTCCTGGGGGGGGGGGGGGGGGGGGGGGGAGGGAAGACTAAGCATTTTTGCTTCAAAATAAGACATATGGTTTTGAAGCTAAAAATAAAAAGTCTTTTTTCTACTATGATAATCAGTTAATCCCTGTTAGTAGCATGATAGTTTATGGACAAGACTTGACATGAAAATGTTTTCTTACTAGTATACTAGGAGGTTTATTTAAACCATAAGGTTCATTTTTCTGGAGTTCCCATAACAATCTATGAAGAAATAAATGATTGCATCATATGAAAATTCACAGTAGCCTGGTTGTTTTATTTAGAACTAGTGAAATAATGTTTGCTCCAAGTGTAATGTAAACACCCTTGCAGGGTATTTTTTTCATCTATTACTACTTGACTAGAGTATATAAAAGTCTGAATTACCTTTTTTTTTTGTCCTTTTATTGATAAAACTTGATGTTTCTATCCTTAACTAGAAATGTCTTGCCTCCTCATGTTTATGCAAAACAGAATTTTTGGAAGAGAAGAAAAAAGAGGTACTGTAACATCAGAAGGAAACATCAAAGGACTAGTGGCAACATCTTAAGGCTTTTATCAAAGTAGTGAGGGAATGCATTAAAGCAACAATATATATAGCTTACAAATGATAGGACTATCAAACTCAACAGCATGTCTGATGAACATAGAGGACATAATTTACATGTATTCTTTGTTTTAAAATAAAAACTCAACAGTGGTTTTGCTTTCAAAACTGTAAGAGAAAAATAAAATAAATAATAAAATAAAATAAAATAAAATAAAATAAAATAAAATAAAATAAAATAAAATAAAATAAAATAAAATAAAATAAAATAGACAGATCTTTAGGAGGTTAGACAGGTCTTTAGGAGGTGTCAATCAATGCAGCTGCTGTGGAGTCAAAGACAGCTAAGCCCATTTACATGTGATGTTAAGTTGGAATTTTCTAAATTTTAAAGTCAGTATCTTTAATATAAATAAAAATATACAGGTCATTTTATTCCTTTCTACTTTTATGATTGTCTGAGATCTGGGGGACAGAGCACCAGAATCTGGACTAATAAAGAATAACCCTAGCTCTAGTAGCTCAGAGCAAGTCTGTTATGAACTATTGTAGTGTATCCACAAAATATCTTTTTGTCAATCCTACTTCCCAAATACATTTCAGGAATCTCTAACTTGGCTTTACTTATCAGGAAACTGTTATTTGTTGTTTCATATTTATCCCTAAAGCTTTCATTTTAAGAGCTCTGTTTGTAGAAGTAACACAGCCAACACCATGTGATAAACTACAGATCTAAATGAATCATACCCAGTCACACCTCAACCCTAACCCCAACCCCTGTGTGGAACACAGCTGCCTGTTCTGATTAAATTTATGGCTTTTGCAGTCTGCTATAAGAAAAAATATGGATTATGAAATTACCCCTGGAAGACAGCCTCTTTCCCACTTCTTGCAGTAGTAGTCAGCTACGAGTTACAGCTAAATCCAAACCTAGACACCGTGACTTCTAATCCCTGCTAGAGAACCAACTGCTCCTAATTTTTTGCTACTGCTCACTGTTGTTAATATGCAAAAAGTCTTCATGCACTGGGGAGTCACAACTATTCACCAGTTGTACAGCTAAGGTACCTGAGAGTCCATACAAAGCCAATTAAGGTGTAGCTGGGATTAAAACCCAGTTCTGTACACACATCTATTTTAAAAGCCTAGTCTGAGCCACATTGTCACACTGAGATTTAGAAGGAAGCCAGCCCCTTGTAGCAGATAGACAACATACAGAAATGCTTGGGAATATGCATATGGAATTTCCATAATAAATGATCTGACTATTTAGTCAATGTACTGGGTCTGGCTGGAATGTTAACTTTCCCTGCAGCAGCCCATACAGTGCTGTGCTCTGATCTTGTAGCTGGAATAGCAGTGTTATCACACCAGTGTTGTGTCTACTGCTAAGCAGTGCTGGCACAGCATCGGGACTCTCTCTAACCCTCCTAGGGGGTGGGCAAAAAGTGAGATGAGAAAGATCACCAGGGCAGATGACCAACCAAAGGGATATTCCATACCATGTGATGTCACACTCAGCAATAAAAGGTAGAAAAAGGAAGAAGAGGGGCGGGGTGGGCTCTCATCGGGAAAACGTCGGTCCTCCTCCTGAACATCAGCTACGTGCGTTGAGGCCCTGCTTCAAGGACGTGGTCAAGCATCGCTCATTTGTGGGAAGTAGAGAGTAGTTTATTTCCTCTACACTTCCACATAGTCTTTATTTGTTTTGTTTGTTTGTTTTCCTCCCTTTTTTTTCCTTTTCCCCTCCCTTTCCCCTTTCCCTTTTTTTTTCCCCTTTAGTTAAATTGTTTAGTTCATAAAAATCTTTCTTTTATTAATATTATTATTATTTTTTTTTCCTTTAATTAAATTATCCTTATCTCAACCCATGAGTTGTCCTTTGCTTTACTTCTTCCCCTCCTCATCTAAGGAGGGGGAGTGAGAGAGCAGTTTTGGTGTTTAGCTACCTAGCACAGAAAAAACACCACAGTCAATGAGAAGAGTACATGCTAAAAATAAATAAATAAATAAATAATGTTCTGGGTCTAGTTCTTGTAATTTTTTCCTTCTGGATCATTATTACAATAATTACATTTGCTGGAGCCACTAAACGCTGGACAGGCAGGACAAGGAAGAGAGAACAAATAAATGTTCAGCATCACTCTCCTCCCTCTGTAGGTCTGCTTCACCTCCCAGTCACTGTGTAAGAGGTGTAAGATGATGTATGGATTTCAGATAATTTCTATTGATTTGCAGCTCTTACAACATGTTATGTGGATCTGCAGGCTGAAAGTTCATAGGCAGCTGCTAATCCATGTGGAGGTGAAAAGCAATGGGTAAAAATTAGCATAAGACCTGAAGATAATAGATAGAATCACAAATCTCAGCTGCTGGAGTTTTACTGGAAAGTGCTGAATGTAGAAGAAAATCTGTCAATTTGTCTTCACTGCATTGTTTCTATTTTCTTTTGAAAATAGACATTCTCCTTGTCAGGTTGGAACGTGAGTAAGGGTGTGTTTGAGGCTGGCAGAAGCTGGCCCACGTCACCAGAGAGCAGAAGAATATCTTGTGGCAGGAGGCCAAAATTCACGGAGTAGTTATTATTCTTGAAAGCATAACTTTGGAAAGCATAACTTTGGAGCTCATGGGAAACCCAGGACATTTGCTTGGATAAGGTCCCCAGGCTGATTAATGTTCACTACAGCAGAGAGTTATGGCTTTCTTTTTAATAGCTCTTCAGTGAGCCCAACACAAGATGATTTTTGTCCATCCTAACTTTCTCATCAAAAAGCTCTCCAAGCTCTCCATCCATTTCTTCTACTTCAAAATATCAGCAGGCCAAAGCTGTCTATTAACCTTATTACTATTTATTTATTGCGTTATAGCAGCAGTGGCAGAGCACGAGCGAAGAATGAAGTTGGGTCCCAGCCCATCACTATCACTTCTCTCTTCCGTCTTGGCAGACCAGCACCTGCAACCCTCTTGATCCATGCAGCTGCACTACACACACATTCAGTAACCATGTTGCTCCTAGGGGCCTGTGATGTACTACAAATTCCTCATGGTATGCATTTCACAAATTCAGAACAAAATTTTAGTCTCTGCCCCATGTTGCTAGTTGCTCAGGAGGCACAATCAACCAATAGTTATAATTACCAGCTATACAATGTGTCAGATTTCCTGCTTTTTGAACATGACTGGAAAATTTTGAGCTCCTGGAGTGCAACTCTGATTTTGAAATAAACTCTGAAAGTCTTGTTTCTGTAATACAGATAAAAATCCAATATATAAAAACCTCTTTGTAAAAAATGAGGTCAAAAGGGCTGAGAAATTTGACAAACACCCATTTTTGTCTATCTAATGGAGAGCTAGATTAGGATCTCACAGATTTATGAAAGAAGTAATAATAAATACAGCTCTGAACTAACAAGAAAGAGAGCAGAAGCGAGAGACCGGGAATACACATTCAGTACTGATTAATTGCCTTGCTGTATGGTCCTCTGTGCTTGTGGGAAGTCATGTTTTAGAAACATTCATGCAGATATCCAGCAGAGAGCATGATACTCTTTTCAGTAGGCTTACACATACACCTGCAAACGCTAAAGAAATAATGTCAACTTTTTATGAATATTCAGAGTGCTTTTGTTAATAATAAAAAAAAAAAAAAAGGCATTAGAATAGCTAGCCATTATGTAGGCTGGTACCAACTGTTCAACTGTTCTAAAAGAAAAAAATAATCGTGTGTGAATTGTACTGCTCATGAAAGTGAGACAGATAGAAGAAGGGAGGCAGACACTGCAACATTTGCATCCCATCTCAGGCTCTACCTGGAACATCACAGTTTCTCAATTAGTGGGGCTTTACAGTCCACACCACCTTATGCAGCATTTGCACAATAGCAGAGTCTAAGAACCAGTTAGTATACTCAGACAGCTTTTCCAAATCATAGCAGGTTTGTAGACCTGCATCTTTCAATGTAGGAATTCTGAAACAATAGCACTCTTTAAAGGTTGGACCTAGCACTTAGGGTCATGGTTTAGTGAGTGACATTGGTAGTAGGGGGATGGTTGGACCAGATGAACTTAAAGGTCTTTTTCCAACCTTAATGATTCTATGATTCAAATGGATTAGGACAAAAATATACATATATTTGCATCCATTTATAGGTTAGTTTGGATCCAAAATGTCATGTAAAGTTTCATATTCTTGTAATGAATACATCAAAATGGATACATTTTCTAAAAAGTATGGTAAACATAGAAAGGAACAAGCTGTGGCTCCTATTCTTCTGTAGAAGGCAGAGTACATGAGCTCCTGCCTGGGGGGGGGAAGAGGGGGGGGAAAGAAGGAGGGGGGGAGGCTGTCTAGCAACCTCAATTGCCCTGCGGATGAATGATGGTGTTTTTCATTTTCAGATGAGGGAAGTCTGAATTCAGGTCCATAAAGGAATTTAAGACATCATACAGCTGAGGAGTCAGTGCCTAACTTGACATCTGCTACACCTTTGTGCCTTCCAAATGAGAACTCTTTCCCTGAGCATAAAGCAAGGGCAGAAAGACATTTAGAGCATTCATGAGATTCAGAATTTTCTCAATGGATCTTACACAGTGATCAGAATTACTCCTTATGACTGACCAAACTGAATTAATCTGCAACAACAAAATTATGCAGTCATCTTTCATACCAAAAATCTAATAAACAATTCTGTATAAATCAAAGTATCTATTATTATTGATGGCTTTTTCTCTTATTCTGACCTTTTTGCACAAATACCATTCCTGTACAGGCCCTCTTTTCAGATCCAGCACTACCTTTACATCCTTTAACAGGAGATAATAAGGCTGTAGGACAGGCCTTTACTCAGCTGTAAAGGACAAAATATCCTTCTCATCTTCCTGTCGAGTAAAGACTAAGTAACTGAAATGATAACCTTAGATGGTATCTTATAGGCAATATATATATAATAGACAAATACATATGTAAGAAAATGGCCTTCTTTCTCACGAATACCTTTGTATAGATGGGCAAACACACACACATAACATTTAGAGCAGGAAAAAAAAAAAAAAAGAAAAAAAAAAAGCTTGCAGTTTATCTCAAAACTCTCTGTATACTTGAGTTTCTTATCTCATTATATTAATCAGTCTTATTGGTTTCCACATGTATTTTTACATCCTTAAATGAAAAAGTGGGTTCTGTTATGATTACTGACATTTCTAAACTATTTTTTTTTCCTTCAAAATAACAAAAAGATCTGCTTTTTTTGTGTGCTTCAAATTACAAACTTAGTTCCCTGCTCACTCTTACCACTTTTCTATCAGAAGAACTCTGTAAACAACAAAAGCGGGGCAGGAGGAACCAGCCCTACTGATCAGCCCATGAATGCAACTAAGAGAACATCAAAACACAACATTAATGAGCATAAGACATACCTAAATAAAACACACACGAATACCTGAAGTGAATGCACAGAACCACCAGCTCCTCGTGCAATTGAAACTTTGAGGTGGGTCAGGCACTACGAAGAACATTTTAAATTCATTATTCTTACCCAGTGAAAATAAAATGTAAAAACTTCATAGGCTATTTTGGTACCCCTAATAAACAGACTGAACAGACCACAATAGGAAGGAGATTTTCTTCTCTCTTGTGTAGCAAGCACACTGTTAGTGTTCAGTATTTGTTATACACTGGCTGACACATGGAAATAACAATCCTGATATCAGTAGTGAGTCAGTGCACTTCACACAAATGCAGTGGAGCAATATATTAAGACTCATGCCCATAAAGAGGTATGCTTCCTTTTTTCCTTTAAGACCTTCAGTGTAAATGAACTGCTTCTTGTAAGCATAGAAAGACACCACCATGGATGGGCATAGAGGCTACCAAGTACCATAGAAAGTGGTAGCTCTTGGGAACACTTCTATCTAGGTTTCTAAATGTAAGCTTAAAGGAGGAAGTTTGGAAATTAATAAATCTTAGCTCAGACGTTAAAGGTCATAGTAGACATAGCACATGAAGCTAACATTAAATACAGGCTTCTGCTTTCCTAGACCTCTACTTATGTACATGGGGAGTTTGTGATTGGAATTTCTTAATCAAAACTATACTAATTATCATGCTTTCACACATTTAAATGAAAGTCATTAGGTTATTTTTGTTTGTTTAATATTTTTAAATCTAAAAATTTACATTTTTTTTTGTTTTAATATAACATTGATATATATAGTAGGGAAACAAAGGTTATTAAAGGAAAACTAAGTTAAGATCAGTGCCCCAAGTTAAGATCTCCTGTATCCTGGCTGCTGATTGCAACATCATGTTCTGTACAGATGCAAGTAGTTAAACGAAATGTGAGTTGGTAGAAAGAGGAGTCAGGTGTTGATAATTAAAAAGAAGTGTGACTGATGCTGACTGACTAGAAATCCTTTGATGCTATCTGTAGCATCTACCTGGCTTTGTCACAGTCTTGTGCATATTCTCAATCCCTTGGTTTGAGGATTGCAATAGTTAAGCAGTTTGTTAGGAGTTCTTATAGCATTATGTTATCCTGGTCTTTGTGAGAACAGTTGAAGTATCACTTCCATCAATTATATTGGTGTTTTCTAAAGGCATTTATATAATTTGAAGAATGGTTTGTCATATCCCTTCATCAGAACAAGAAATCTGTATTCCATGCCCAGGCTGGATCACTCATCTTTAGATGCCCAAATTTTACGTTGGCCAGTAGAAATAGATTCCTAAATATACCCTAAGCATCTTTGTGGATCTGTGTCTTAATCCTGTCTCATGAATTAAATATATATGTCTCTAATCAAAGTTTGGTTTGTTGAATTAACCTGAAGTTCCTACAGGTTTTCTGAGAAATGAGGCTCAATTTAGGCAGTTAAGCTGCCTAACATGTAACATATGCTAACATGTATTCCAGCATATGCTTGTCTCAAACAGTGACCGTTTTCAGGTATACAGAAAAAAGAAGGGAAGTTATATATCACTTGAACAACTGTACAGCCAATCCAAATGAAGGGATTCACTGAGCTCAGAGTCAGTGACTAGCAACTCCCAGATGAAAGTCAGTGACTGTGAAACGGGAAGCTCTGAACAGGAGCTCTCTGAAAATGTTTTACTTTAATGTTCCATGACATTCACTTATGAATATTCCTCACTCATACAAAGTCTGCCCATCTGCAGTGACGAATTCCATAGGTGTATATAGTTATGTTCACAAATCCTAAATAACAAAGCTTATATGATATTTTTAATTTTCTTGACAGTTCTCCTTGCACCTACTTGATGAAAAGGAGATAAAAAGCAGTGGTACTCCCAGAGTTTCAGTAGCTGCTGAATATGTATGTCTTTGAAGATATCTTATTTAATTTCATTTAATAAAGTTGTTGACATTTTCCAAATATGAAGCCATGATTGTCCTCATTGTCACAAGCTCTGAGCACTGTTCCCTAACATACAAATGTAACAAATTCTCCTCAGCTAAAATTTAAAATCAAATCTAATTGCAATGGTATGAATTCAGAAATAGCAATGTGGAGAAAAATAATGAAGCCAACAGAATTAACATGAAGGATCTTTAAAATTGAAGTCCTCTGCGGGGGAAAAAATAATGCTTGTGCATAAAAATAGTCATTTTTAAACAATATTCAAACAAACAAAATAAAATGTTTCAATTATTTTCTGACATAAATAATTCTGGTAATTCTAAAAATTGAATTTACAAGAATTAAGTTTTATCATTATGTATGAGGTTACATTATTAAATGTAACAGGAACTCCACAGTTTGGATCTAACCCTGTAGAAAGGCTTTTTATCATTTAAATATGATTTGGAGGAGACAGAGGCACTCCTGCACATGACTGTGTGCTATTTCATCTTTAATTTAACCCTTTGAGCATTTTGCAGAATGAACATGAGTTGTGAGCATCAAAGTAAGAGATAAATTTGATTAATTCAGTTTGGTTAGAAAGCAGGAATATTTCAAGTTGCTATCATGTTAGTAACTATAAACTAAAATTCCTGTTGGTGTTTATAATTGGTTGGACATCTTTTTTCAAGTACTTTCATGTAAAGCACAAGAATCTGCAGAGTCAATCAAACATCTGAAGGCTCTAGGGTAACACACAGAGTCCCTTTAACTCTAGGAGATCCAGGCACTCCCATAACAATTTATTCCTCAGGGGAGATAGTCAATATTTAGTTTCTGGCGTCCCTCAGGGATTCATTTAAGAAAGAGTGACTTCAAACCTTAAGCCTTTGGATGTGCCAGACAGCTCATGAGTACTCTGAAGAAGCCCAACATCATCCACTTTGAGAATCAGAAAACTCTCCCACATGCTTTGGCACACTTTTAACAAAATCAATACCAGCTGCCCATGGTTGCTCTGATGGACCAGGAAGCAGCTCCTCTTTGTATGGTACTGGCTTCACATCTGTCTACCACCCACTCAGATACCAACAGTGGGTAATCACATGGAGAATGGCAGTGGGAATTATGAACCTAAAGGTTCTTCAACATTTACAGAGAGAGAGCTTGAAAATTTCCCCACTGCAGTGGAAAGGCCTTGCTTTATCATCATTAAATATATTACTGCCAATGAGCTAAAGATGCTATCAATTATATGGTCTTGAAATTATCTTAAATAAGTAAGGTAAATGACCACCCATCTTTGCACACTGGTCACATTAGCTGAGATCATGACTTGCTGTAACTCATTGTTTCTTTGAATCCTGAGATACTGTAGCTGAATATCTGGATCTCTTCAATTAAAGTTTATATGGCATCATAATTTATACAAAAATTTCATCTGCCTTTACTAAAATTCTGCAAGAAACATAGCCTAACATTAGCCAGTGAAACCAAACAGAAGCCACCCTTTGTTTGAGTTGATACTGGACTCTAAGAAACAATAGTCTCAGTCATGCCATTGTTGCTCACAGTCATTATTTTCTGCTATCATAAGTTTAGATTATTTTTTCATAGATGCCAAGCCCAGAGACTGAATTTTGGTGAAAGTTAACACACAATAATAAGAAGAAGAATAAAAAATTAAGTTTTTAATTAGAATAATTATTTTAGAACAGAGAAGCAAAATTTACTTGATTCACAGATTAGATTTGGTTTAAGTGAGGATCCAGAATACTGATGTTTACTAAATTTTATCAACATCTTTCTTTTCATTTCATTTCATTTTATAAATCATTCCTAATTATCATGTTTTGGGTCTGCCATTCATGTTTCTGTTGGGTGGTGAATTGCCAGGGTTTGGAATTATTTCCAGTTTGTTTGTTTTCTCTCCTTTTACTTTTTTTTTTCAAAAGTGCACCTCTGAAAACCAAACCAAAGTAGAAGAATATTTCCTATTTATCAAGCATACTGATTGTATCTAGCCAATAGAAATTGAGAAGAGAAAGAGTTCAAAGTGATCTGAAAGGTCTTTACACATTTCCAATCCACAACCCATTAGCTACAGATTGTAAATTTCCCCTTATGGTTCTGTCATCATTAGTTTAAATAAGAAGAAAAAATAAAGATATCTTTGTTGTCATACATATCCTTGTATTCCTGTGGCCATTTTCAAATTTGTACAAATGAGAGCAGCTGCAGTAAAAGCAGTGACTGAACTGTTTAATAGCATACCTACATTTATCTCTCTGCATCCGTGAAACTGGCTGCCAGACTGGCTGCAAAACAGGCTGTACTTTTTTTGAGGGTCTGATTATCTTGCAACACTTCAAGCACTTCCTTTTTTAGATTATCTGTAAAGTGTGAGACATCTCTTCTCCTTCCTTCTCCCCATCCCCACCCCCAAACTTTCAGCTATTGCTTAAAATAAGCTGAACCAGGAAGTTTGGAGGAGCATGCCAAAACGAATAATAGACTTTAGATTAAAATGAATCCAACATAAATGATGAACTTTGTCTCAGGATTAGGGTGTATTCCTATGCAGTGAGTGAGTTGCTGGGTCATCTGGGAGTGGTTCTTGCCTCCTCTTTGTGGCATCTTTCTTCTGCAAGTATTTTGTTTGCCATTCCTAGATAAACAGTAGATTCTTCAGAGCAAGGCCTATTTCTTGCAAACCTGATAGGATTCATCTTGCTAAAATTTAGAGACTTCTAATTTAGGCATTTCCACCTAAGATGATCATCTTACTGGAGAGAAATCTCCAGGAGATGATTTGTTTGACCAGCCAAAGACAGCTACCTGGAGATAGCACAGAGGTCTCCTGAGTTTTTTCCTCTACTCCAGTTGTTATACAGGCAACCTGACATTAGAAACTCAGGCTAACACTTCTGACTTCTGGACATGTACATGAGAGCAGATGAAGTCTCATTAATATAGTAGCCAGTGAGGCTGTTTGAACAAATAATAGAACTCAAAGAAAAGTTTTATTTGAATTTGTTTGAATTTGCTTTAGTTTAACAGATTTGCTATTCATTTCAAAGTTACAATTCATTAAACACCCAAAAGGGGGAAAATGATTTTGTGCTGCAACATCTTGTCTCATTCCCTGCAGCCTTTGCAGCCATGTAGGCAGTGAAGAGGGGGATTCCGCTTATGCACAGTGGTGCAGCTGGACCGAACACCCTCTGAAGAAGTCAGGCTTCGAAACATCTTGTGAAAATTAGTAAAATGACAAGTACTTCCTACAGCATGTATAACCTGAAACTTGAGAGGTGGCTGCTCCTTAGCCTACACCTTTTTTTATTTCCTGAAGAAACAGCAACCCAACATGTCTTGTTGGGTTGACCTATATAGTCATAGCCAAGATGCAATGCTAGTAGATCTCAATGTGTCTGGCTGCTTGATCAGCAAGGGTCTTTTTTCATGGCTGTGCCTTGTTTTGCAAGTGCTCCTTTACTTATACATGGTATAATTATTGCTTGTATGACAGAGATTGTTCAATTCCTAGCCTACTGCTGAAAACAGTCTGCAGCCACATGCTGCTTCCCCAGCCATCACAACTCAGCAAAAACTATCCCATCAGATCAAGGCCAGTCACAGGTGGATGTGACCACAATGTTGCTGAACCCAGATAATTTGCCATGTGAATGGGCAACATATTCATAAAGTCATAAGAAGCTGCCAAAAGTAACAGAATGACCATGAAGCATAATCCCGGACCTCTGCCTACATGCTGGCCACTTATACTGCTTCAAGGCAGCTCTGCAACATTCCAGTGACACAACTCTCCTAGGGACATTCCCTTTCTTTTTCAGTGCACGGATAACAATGTTGAGGCAAAATTTGCAGTCTTGTGTCTTGTCAGTGCAACTCTGGAAAGGTGAAGCAACTTAGAGCGGTGATTTATAATAAAACATACAAGGGCAAAACACAGTTCAAGGACAGCCTTGCTTTTTACTGACCTGGCTTAGTCACTTGCAATGAGCACCCTCATTTTCTTAAATGCATTTGTGTTTAGAGTTGTGCACACTATCATGTCTGCATTCCCCCAACATGGGCAGTTACTTGAGAGCAGAGCGCATAAGTGTTTCTCTAGTACACAAGTGTTATTCCCTAAAACTTATGGTCATGGATGTCTTCTCCCACCCAGCAAAGGTGCTGAGCATTCTTGAGGTTTGGGAGCACAAAGTGTGTCAATAAGAATAGAAAAGAATGGCTCAGACCAACCTTGTTACCATTTTTTTTGCTATATTTTTCTATAAAAATGCATGCAGATTCCAGAATATTAATTTTGGACTTAATGTCCTTTGGACTTGTGTCCTAGTTTATGTCTAAAACAGATGGGATTGTTCTGTGTTTAGATCTTTTTTCTCCACACTCACCACAGGCTTAGCCCTGATGTTAAACTTTTTAGAATGGCTCAGATAAGATAACTAGGAACAGCTTTTAAGGCACGGCTTGGGATAAAACTTTTCTTTTTTTTTTTTTTTTTTCTTTTTTAAAAAAAAAAACTTACCTTGATTTAAAATTAGAAAACTAAGTTAGCATTCAATTCTGCCAGTTGCCACAGAAGTGCCAGAATATTTATAGCTGTATAGCTCTAAAAGTACAGATATTTACTTTGATGACAAATTATACATTTGAAATATTCTTCACACCAGTGATTCAAGAATGCCCCACTGATATTACTATAGACCATGCTCTTAAATCACTTTCAGCCTTTGAAAATTCATCTTTATTTTGGACATCCGAATTAGAGACATTTGTCCATGATCATGGAGTCAAAAAGACCATCTATAATTAAAATCCTAGATACCAAGTAGTAATTATAGGTTTGGGGGAGAAAGGAGTGTTATTATTTATTTTTCCTTAGATCAGTGGGTTTTACATTCCTTTCCATTGCGGACAAATTGTCTATATGTAGAAGAAAGTGTTTATGGTATAGACTTTAAGTAAGAATGAATATACCAGTCCTTATATCTATACACATGGACTTAATATTTGTACATACATGATTGTTAAAATCCCTATGGTGCTACAATTATTTCATAATTAAACATAAAAAGGAGGAGTGGGGGTGGGTAGTACATAATGGGAAAGTGCAGTGTGCTGTAACTTGTATTTGAATATGATCTTGTTCCAAACTTGTCAGCCAAACTTCCAATGAACTCAACAGAAGCTTTGTGTAAATAAGCAGTAAAAAGCATGTACTGTTTCATGCACTACAACAAATTTAATTTTAGAAAATGGGGAAATGGAATCTTAGTGTCTCTTCAGAAAGCAGTATATTAAGTCAATGGTCCAACTTAAACCCAGTTAGCTATGGTGCAATGCTACGGTTATAGAAGTACAATAGTTGGATTGTAATGCAGTCTAAATACAGATGGCATTGAAAAATATCACATTAACCAACCAGTTCCTGTCAAAAATAAATAAATAAATAAATAAATAAACCACAGTGCAAGCCTGCAAGTTCAATGAAAGCTAAAATACGAGCATTAAAATTGATTATTAATGTCTATACAGTTATTCCCTGTTGTGCAGTTACTGCTTTCTGAGCCCAAACGTGGGGCTGGGTGCACACACTCTCCCCAGGGCTGCCACTACCTCTGCAATGCCCTGCTCTTGTTCATGTAGTTTCTGAAACCAGGCTGGACCCTGCCAGCTAGTCTTCCCTGCTTCTGAGTAGCAAAACAATTCCCAAAGCCAGGTACTTTCCTTACTCACCCTAGTTCCTTACCCATACTGTGGGTGATAGAAGTGGCTGGATGGAAGAAGGTCAGTAAGGCAGAGAGGAGAAATCACGCAGGGCTTTACAGATCCTGCTTCCCTCCCTATGAAGGGTGGGGACAAGTTTTGCTTCTTAAGGAACTACAAGAAATTCAGTTCTATATTTGACTTTCTACAACTGCTAAAGAAATTGCTCACAGCTAAGTTGTGTAATATCACCTTCATCTCACAAACAAAGCATTTTGTTTAGAAGCAAGCTGGAAAATTTAGCTATTACTTTAACAGATTTAAAATTCTCAGAAACATATTTGAAAACCAGCCCCAAAAGCTATAACATAATAATATTCCATGTACCAAGACAAAATTAATATGAGATGAGATGACTCTTTCATCACAGCAGGCAGACTCAAGGAAAAAAAGCCCTGAATATGGATCAAGGTTTTGGGTATTTAAAAGGGCAACTCAGGTGTATGTGGTTTTGAAGACATATTTATCTTGGATTGAGATTGAAAAATTCTGTAATCAGGATAGGGTCTTGTAATGCAATAATTTCCTCCAAATTATGAATAACTTGAAATCATACCACATTGCCTGAGCCTTTTTAATTTTTTTTATTTTTTTAATAGTGCCTATATGCTAAAGCCTTGAGGGAGTCAATTTTGTCTCTTTTTAAGCACAGTTTTTATAACTGCTGTAACTTCTATGAGGGAATACTTTCAAACATGGACTTATCCCTGAGTCACCTTTGGGTAGCACCCATTCTTTCTCACACTGCATTACTCCCCATGTAACATGAGTAAAGGATTCAACTAAGCCTTTGTAAGAGGTGAGAACTGGGATACACAAGAAATGATAGACAGCGAGCTGCAACTAGTGACTTATTTTCCTCTTTTAATTATCTTTACTTGAAAGATGATAAAATTCTCTGAAAGTTCTTACAGTCACAGTCAAGTTTAGGGTGTATTGAACAAAACAAGAGCAATGCAGTTCAGGTTCAAACAGCAGCTCACAATTTATAGTAATAATACTGAAAGAAGTTAACAGTGCCTCTGATCTCATCACAAAGAGGCCTCCATTCAAAAACAAATACAAAAACCATGATCTTCCACAGCATTCTGCAGAAGCTGGCAGCCCATGGCTTGGACAGGTACACTCTTTGCTGGGTTAAAAACTGGCTAGATAGCTGGGCCCAGAGAGTGGTGGTGAACAGAGTGAAATCCAGCTGGCGACTGGTCACCAGTGGTGTTCCCCAGGGGTCAGTGTTGGGGCCCATGCTCTTTAATGGCCCATCCTCTTTACTGATGATTTGGATGAAGGAATTGAGTGCACCCTCAGTAAGTTTGCAGATGACACCAAGTTGAGGGGAACTGTCAATCTGACAGAGGGTAGGAAGGCCCTGCAGAGGGATCTGGACAGGATGGGTTGATGGGCAGAGGCCAATGGGATGAGGTTCAACATGGCTAAGTGCCGGATCCTGCACTTTGGTCACAACAACCCCATGCACTGCTAAAGGCCTCGAGGAGAGTGGCTTGAAAACTGTGCAGACGAAAAGGATCTGGGGGTGTCGGTCGATGCTTGCCTGAACATGAGGCGGCAGTGTGCCCAGGTGGCCAAGAAGGCCAACTGCATCCTGGCTCATATCAGGAATAGTGTAGTCAGCAGGACCAGGGAGGTGATCATCCCCTTGTACTCTGCTCTGGTGAGGCCACACCTCAAGTACTGTGTTCAGCTTTGGGCCTTTCAGTACAAGAAGGACATCAAGGCCCTGGAGTGTGTCCAGAGAAGGGCTATGAAGCTGATGAGGGGCCTGGAACACAAGTCCTGTGAGGAACATCTGAGGGAACTGGGGTTGTTTAGTCTGGAGAAGAGGAGGCTCAGGAGAGACCTTATTGCTCTCTACAGGTACCTGAACTGAATTTGCTGGGAGCTGGAGGTCAGCCTCTTCTCACAGGTTATTAGTGAAACAACTAGTTGCACTAGGGAAGGTTTAGCTTGGAAATTAGGAGGCATTTCTTCTCAGAAAGAGCAGTCAGACATTGGAATGGGTTGCCCAGGGAGGTGGTGGCATCACCATCCCTGGGGGTGTTTAAGGAAAGGTTGCAAGTGATGCTTGAGGAGGACGTGGTTTAGTGGGTGACATTGGTGGCAGAGGGATGGTTGGACCAGATGATCTTGGAGATCTTTTCCAACCTTAATGATTCTATGATTCTGTGATTAAAATTCATGGGACCTATGCTTGCCTTCCCCCGAGATCTGATCTGGGCTGGGACAGTCTATCTCCCCTCTGGGCACTTGAAAAGCTAAGAAGAATTCAAAGCTCTAAAAACAGACATCCTTCACAGAACTGTTTTTTGGTTTGTTTGTTTGGTTGGTTGGTTGGTTGGTTGGTTTGTTTGTTTTCATGAGAATACATTTCTGGATGACATAACCATTATTGAGGTGATCACAGTGGCAATGGGGACAGAGATGGAAGGTCTGACCTTAGGTGAGAGAGGAGAGACAGATAAGTCTCTTCTTGGTTGGCCACTGACATGTTGTTAGCAGATACAATATCTGATATGATCTTTGACACATTGTGTGTTGATTTTGGCTTCCACCTCACTGATTTCCATAAGAAATGGATAATCAGGACTCTTCTTTGACATCTTGGTGCCAGACAGCATCCTGCTACCACCTTCGCTGAAGTCCAGAGGTGACTAATTCTTTTGATGAATGACAAGAGATCATCTCCTTCCCTCCCCAAGCTATGAACAATTCCTTTTTTCACTATTATAGAAATGTTTAAATTAAAATGGCATTATTGTAATATTTTGCTGCTACACAAAACCTTTCATCTAGCAATCTCAAAAGGCTTTGTCCTTTGAGAAGGACACCTCTAAGAGATCTGGTGATAACGCTGGTATATAACACAGTTTAGGATAAAACCCAGAAATCCAGATTACACTCCCTACCATTCTATGTTTTTCTCTCTCTGATCTATTCTAGAACATGTACTTAAGAATCTGGAAAAAAAAAAAAAAAGTTTTGTTGCAAACAACATTTAGACAATGTTTTGCTCATAGTCCTGGTAAGACACTGTGCAATGGAAAATGGGCCAAATGAAACCATATCAACCAGAGATAATGCAATTGCATCCTAGAAGTGTCTGGATTTTGCTAATTTTACAACCTTTGAGATATTCAAGCACATACATGTAAATACCAGCCAAATGAAGACCGTACTCTAGAAAACATCCCTTTTTTAGTCAAAGACACCTAAGAGAATGCTGAAATGTCTGTTTTTAAAGGAATAGGGACTTGCACAGAAGTTCAGGACTTCCCTGACTGCAGGCCAGCCTGGAACCAGCCCATGGCCCCTTGCTATGGGAACACTAGGCATAGAGACCTCTTTTTCAGGGAGGTCAGCATATGAAACAGGAAGTGACCTTAACCAGCCAAGACTCTCTTCCAAGTCTTTTGCAGCCTTTGTGGATTTTTTTTTTAGAAAGCAAGACATGGGTTATGTTCTCATTCTCATCTTCTAAATGTCCTTAAAAGCCTAGAGTTGTTCTTGTTCTCACTAAAAGACAGGAACTGAGCAAGTTTGAGAGACAGGATCGTCTTCTAGCTCCTCCTCCTCTGCCTTTCCCATAATGGGTAGTTCTGCCATCAAACCTAATCCATTTTCAGTGTGTAAGAGCAATTTTGATCATCAGTGGCAGAAAGTACGAGCACCATGTGTATTCTTGGAACACTTTCTTTGGGATAGCAAGGGTCCAAGCAACTGTCCAGGCATATTCAGCTTGCTGCTGTTTCTCTGGAGAGGAGGAGTAGATGTCAGGACCAAGGGTAGAGCTGCTTGCAGGATAGGGGGAAGGAGGAGTGAGGAGTATCCTTCTGCCACTTCCATGAGAGAAGAGAAAAACAGTGGGGACCCACGTGAAAGGATGGCCTCAAATGGGACCAGAACCTAAATCCCTGCCTGGGATCCAGACTTGCATCCAGAAGCTAAAATTAGATTTCTTACACTAAACAGACAGACCTTCTTTCCTGTTCACATAAGTGATGTTTAGTTAAGCCTCACCTAATAAGTGCTTTGTGATACCCAAAGTGAGAATAGTGCTTGTGCCTGCGAGAGCAGCTGCTCTTTTATGGAGGTTGATAGGTGAGAAAATGGAAAAGTTTTACATTTCATTTAAAATTGAGCCACATAGCTTTCTAAATCAATATCAGTGCCCTCAAATCTCAGACCAAAAAATACCTGTCAAAGGAAAAGAATGACTGTTCTCATCATCCTAGCCATCAAAGTTATTTTGATCAAGTCTGTGTGTATTTTTAATAACGATTTTCCTTCTCTCCTAAAGTCTTGTTATTCACTTGAAGGTAAAATTATACAAAAGGAGAAACTTTATGAAAAAATGTAATAACCTCTGGGACAAGATCAACCAGTATTTTGCCAACACAGGATCTTGAATTATATGTGTGATAGAAGACACTTTATTACTCTTCATAATAGAAATATTTTAAAAATTGTTTATTTTAGCAACATATAACAGAGGCAAGACTAAAATAGATACTTGTTTACAAATTGCTTGATGGCCATTTTAACATTTTTTGTGAAGATATATTTAATGCACCCATGTTCCCAGGTGAGCAGATGGAAAAGTCTTCCTCTGCCATTAAAAAAAGCCTCCATAAGAGCTAGGATTTGAGCTTAAAAAAAAACAAGAATCCTCAAATTGTCTCAGAGTGTTTCTTATACTCGCTAAGCCATGCGGAGGTTTAGACAAGAAACGTCTACCAAAATCAGCTGCAATTAGGGAAGGGGAAAAGCAAACATTCTAGCATTCTTTTTCATACTATACTTGTAATATCAGTGCTGAGCAGTATCTTACTATAAATATTAAAACTTTACAAAAAATATATATATGAAGAAATGTTACTTAGAATTCATCAACAGCAACTATTCAATTTATTGAAAATCAAAATCAAATCAAAAATGTGTTCATGAAGTTTTGCTTTTCCAAAACCAAAACATTTCTGTTCATGGCATGAGCAAAGTTATAGATAGTTATAGATTCGAATGAATGGATCTGTATGACAGAAGATAATAGCATAAAATTAAATACATACAGACCTGTGATGACATTATTTTAAACAGTGGTCTGAATATTTTATATATCATTGTTAATCTCAGAAACATGTCTGAAATCAAAATGAAATGCCATAAATTTTATCAGAAACTTTAACTTTATTATTATTCAAGATTTTAGTTTGTGATTTCACAGCTACAATATATGGTGCTCCTGAAATGAAATTCTGGATTAATTTTGTTCAAGATATTTCAATAAAAAAAACAGTGATATAATGGAGATCAAAATCTGACCTGTAACACTTGGACAGACGATAATTATACCAGCAGATGCCTTCTAACTGACTTATCAGAAGTAATGGGAAGATTCTAGATAGGTGCCCATACAACTATGAGGCACAATTTGATTATTTAAGTATGTATGACATTTTACATGTTTTCTGTGAACCCACATTCAAAATAGTGTCTTTTAACTTAAAGAAAAAATATTTTTTACATCCATTTGCTCTCAAAATCATGCTTCTAGTACTTAAATCACTTCTAATGTTTCTCAAATAATGAACGAAAAGGGCAGTTTTTAACCATTGGTATATGTACATAGTATATATGCAATTGTATTTAGTGTGATGGTAACAAAAATAATAAACAATATATGTTACAGCCTGTAAATAGGGAGAAATAATGACAGCAAAATGAAACAGCAGAGCAAAAGTACACAACATGCATTCACTGGTGATGACTGCTAAAGAAGCTGCTATAAATATTCTGCAGTTTCTTCTATTCTTAATGAAAATTTATTCTAATTAATTAAATACATCCTCATCAGTTAAATCAACATCTTACAACAGCATTTACATTAGAAACAAAATATAATAGTGGAGATTCTCTTTCTGATTTTGGCCCAAATATCTTCAATTCCCCTTATTCTTCCCCTATTTTCCCCACCCCCCAACCCCAACCCCTCCCCCCCCCAGCAATTTTTTGTAGATGGGAAGATATTTTTAGGGATTAGAAATAATTAACTTTCCATTTACTGCAATGCTTCCAAAAATAGTGTGGGGAAAAAAACAAACAAACAAACAAAAAAAAACACAACTCTAAAACACCTCTAAACTGTCTCCATTAGTATTCAAATAATGTCATGTACATGTGACACATGATGTCAAGAAATCTTTCATTTCTTACAGGTGAAGGAACAGAATATAGATGCAGCTGCTATAAATATGGTTCAAAGTGGAATTATACATACCTGTCCATACCAACTGTACTCCAGCATTGTAACCTCAGTGACAACCAAGTCTTAGAAAACTCAGAGCAAATTCGTGAATGCCAACTGTTTCATGTAAGACAAAGCTTATGACTATGTTGCTTCTTTCCCTTTCAAGGGAGTGTGCTACAGTCTACAACTTTTTACTTAACCACCAGTGCTGCTACAATCATAGCTTTGTTGAAGTGTTGTGCTCTTGCAGCTAAAACCTGTTGATAATGAACCTGAACCCATTATTTTGAGTCAATGAATTGAAAGAAATAGGGCAAAGAATGAAAGCCACAGGGCCAATTACCAGCATTCTTTGATGTATTACTTGCTAGCACCCACCAAATCACTTTGTGTCTTTGTCTTGATCCCCTCTGTTATTCATTAATTATTCTGGAAGGGTTAGAGTTCAGATAGCTAATTGCACAGACAGTCTTACTTGGTGGGGATTCTCCCTACACTGACACTTTCCCCAACTGTGCCCAGCCACCTTATATTATGCCAATTAATCCAATTCTTGGCATTTTTGTACAGTTTTCCAGGTTCTTTTAAAGCTTTGCCTAAAATGTTTTCACTCAGGCTTGCAAAACAGAGGCTGAAGAAGATTTAAGAACTGGATAGATAATGCTTTACAATTGTCTTCTTCTTTCTCTGTGGAGGCCACTGGCCTTAGTGAACCTGTTTTCCTTCCCTACATGCTTGTCTCTTTATTTACAAGCATCGTGTCTAGGACTTTTATTGCATATGTAGAAATTAGAATTATTTTAGAATATGTCATTCGTCTTCTCTCTGCACATCCCCATTCTGGCTCTGTCAGAAAGGACCTTTGTTAAACTGTGAAGTACAGATCTCTTCATATCTTAACAGAGAATTTCTAGAAATAGTCTTGTAGTTAACAAAAAGAAAAAATCATATTCCTTAGCTGATTTTAATGCTTGCAATATTTCCATGTCCACAATTTCATAAGAAAAAAGAAATTATGAGAATACAAAAAATGGAAAACTTTCTGTTCTGTGAGGTCAAAGCACAGGCTTCTGTCTGCAATCTCAGTTCAGGGACCTCTAATTCGAAAAAATGCACAAACAGCAATCTCTTCATTTTCATCCAAAATGAGAAAGAAGATGTCCATTTCCTAAGTTTGGCCACTAATTCTATACTTGTTATTTTGCTGCCACAGATACCCACACTTCTTACTCCTACACCCCTAGGAACGTAGTAGTCTGGGACAAGAATGTGAGGGCACAAAACAGAAGAGGCATAAGCCAATTCACATTTAGGCACATTTACTGTGGCCAGCAGGACTAGGGAATTGATCGTCCCCCTGTACTCAGCTCTGGTGAGGCCACGCCTTGAGTACTGTGTTCAGTTTTGGGCCCCTCACTACAAGAAGGAGATCGAGGTGCTTGAGGGAGTCCACAGAAGGGCAATGAAGCTGCTGAGAGGTTCGGAGAACAAGTCTTATGAGGAGCACCTAAGAGAGCTGGGATTTTTCAGCCTGGAGGAGGTTCAGGGGCAACCTTGTCACTCTCTACAGGTACCTTAAAGGAGGCTGTAGCGAGGTGAGGGTTGGGGGTTGGGGTGGGGTTTCTTCCGTGTGCTTGGTGATGGGACAAGGGGGAATGGGCTAAAGTTGCACCAGGGAGGTTTAGGTTGGATATTAGGAAAAACTTCTTTACTGAAAGGGTTGTTAGGCATAGGAATGGGCTGCCCAGGGAAGTGGTTGAGTCACCATCCCTGGAGGTCTTTAAAAGACGTTTACAGAATCACAGAATTGTCTAGGTTGGAAGAGACCAACAAGATCACTGAGTCCAACCTCTGACCTAACACTACAAGTCTTCCACTATACCATATCACTAAGCGCTACATCTAAACATTTAGATGTAGACGTTTAGGTCAGAGGTTGAACTCAGTGATCTTGGAGGTCTCTTACAACCTAGATGATTCTGTGATTCTGTACACCCCACTTTTTAAGTACTTCCACTACAGGCAATTTCAGTATTTTTAGCCCCTCAGTGACTACCATGTGGCTGGAAACCGTAAAATCAAGGACTTTATCTGAAAAGCAGGAAGCTAAAGAAATGTGGCAAAACTGGGTCCTCAGAGCATACTTTGAGGTTCGGTATGCACAGAACAAGAGGTCCTTTAAGAAAGTCTTCAATGAGATTAACAGGAAGCAGCAGTCATAGAGAGCATGCTTGGATTATTTTAAACCAGAGTATTAAGTACCTAAGTAATTATCCAGCTATTTAATTATTGTTTTTCAGAGAACCTAGATTGTTTATAATATCATATTGCAGTCATAAGAGTGCTTAATAAAACATTACCCAGGGAATGTCTTCCTTGAATTATACTGAACAGATATTACAATGAGTTAAATGTGAAATGGTGAAGTCAAAGTTAGAAAAAAAAAAAAAAAAAAAAAAAAGTGATTTTGTAATAAATCTGGTTAAAAAAATAAGCAGTGTTTTAGCACTTCAGGTGATCTAACTGCTAATCTCCATTTGCAGATAACAGAAATCCAATATCCTTCAAGCAACCGGGTCAAAAGAACAGTTCAATAATTACAGGAGTCTTATATAAGAATCTGTAAAACACCCAGGAGCATAAGCCAGCTGAAGAAGATTAAAGAAAGTTTGTTTATAGATTTCATTTTTCTGCCACAAGAATCTAAATAAGCTTAAAATAGTGTGTTTTTTTTTTTTTTTTTTTTTTTCCTATACAGCAAGTCCAAATGGAAAGTTATTAATAACAGTTCTGTGAAATGAGTCATATTTTGCATGTATATTCAGAACCACTCAAGCTCCATCTTCCGGTGGAAGCTGTGCAAAAGATCTTTATTAGTCTAAACAAAATGCTATCTTTGACCTCACTTTTTACTCTGACCTGTTGACTGGACTAATACATACTTATTAAGCATTTGCTCTCAAACTTGGTTTCATAAACTACATTAGCATCAAAACTAAAATGATAACAAAGAGTTCTGTGAAGTAATTTAGTTTTACATACTTGTGTCCAAGCATAAAATATGAATCTTACACACTCCATGACTAGACTTTTTCTCATGAAACAGACCGAACATAAGGTTTCTTCGTCATTAATAACTTATTTAGGCAATCAAGATATAGAATTATTTATCTTCAAAGAACAGTATTTTCTTCAAGGAACAGTATTTTTTTAATATCTGAAAATGAAAGCAGATTATAGAAATAAGAGAATGTTATCTAATGCTCAATCAGAAAAGCACTTTGAGACAGTGGTGCAGACTTGGGTTTGTGATACTGTAGAGATAAAAGTTCAAAAGGCTGAAATATTCCCAAAGAATTATTCCTTAAAAGAGATAAAGATTTATGTCAAATCCATAAATTAGAAAACTAATTTTGGAAAAAAAAAAGCCTCTTAATCCCTTCATGTCGCTGCATATATCAAATAAGAGGGGGAGTCACCCTATACTGTTCCTCAGCAGCTGTGCAGAGGAACATCTTCATGATGTAGAGGGGGCTAACAGAAGCTCTGGTCTTCTAGGATCTAACTTCAGAGAGCTGCTCAACTAAAAAGAAACTGTCCACAGATTTGCATGCAGCTGCTTTCTTCCATTGGTTTCTCCACTCTCACTTGAAGAATGCAGCTGGCATGAGTACCTGCACTGCTACTAAAGTAAAGCAGTATCACACAATCCCCAGCTGAAGGGGTGTCCAACCACACCTCTTTATGCTCCACTTCTGAACTACATCAAAGCATTTAAAGCATGGATGAAATTACTTCTGGGGCAAGACGGCAGAGAACAAACAGGTTCTCTGCACCAAATAATTTCTTGATATCTGTTTTTATGAATCTCTGAATATCAGTTTTCTATACTGAAAGATCCCATCCCAAATACTTTGCACTAAGTTTGGTTTTACTAGGAAGACGTGATCATTACAGAGAGATTTCAGGACTCTCCAGAACCACCAGTATGCCTGCAAAGAGGCACTTCTAAGCCCAACCTGCTGTAGGCCTTATCAGAAAAGCCCTAAAAGTAATGGAAGAGTCTGATACGTGAGCATAATGGAGAGGTTGGTTCACATGCTGCTGCCTTTGGAGTTGGATACAACCCCAGTCAGCTGCACACTAACAGCAGATAATAATCTTTAAAGTGAACCCTAGAGCTGGGAACAGCTCTTTATTTCAGGGAGCATAGATTAAACTACTTTCTTAATTTGAGAAGCAAGATATTGCCAACAACGATTAAACAAACATACTACTTAGATATCTGTATTGAATAATTACTGCTATCTTCTCCACTCTAGAGTTATATATTTTTTTTTCTTCTGTATTTCTGGATTTGACATTGAGTCTTTAAAAGTTCAAGATGTGCTTTCTGTCAGTAAAGTCCTTTTCAGCTATACAGCCCTTAAGGAAGTGATTCATTTATATCTGTATATTGCTTTGCATGCTGGGGCCCTGATCTGGTTGAAGAAACCAGAGTTAGCCAATAACTTCTGACAACAACCTCTTTCAGTCATGGCTGAGGCTTTTGAAAGTGCTGTGCTGCTGAGGTCAATAGCAATTCGTGATAACTTCAATAGCAGCAGACCAATGCAGAGGTCTTTAAGAGATCTCATCTGATGTGTGGCAGGTAAGTTTGTAAGTCTCCTAGACTCCTTCCTCTACAAATAAAGCAGTGTGGAAGAATAGATATTCATATGTGAATAGGTTTATTGCAGCTTACAGATTAATATTTAACTCCTAATTCATAACACTTTAATAAGGGGCCTCCAAGAGCAATGATATAAGTTGAATTTGCACTAGACATTCAGTACAGCAAAGAACAGAAATAAGGGTTGATACTTACAAGAGCAATTGCTTTGAAATGGAAGCAAAGCACAAGCAGAAGCAAAACTGCTTGGAAAAAAAAAAAAAATCCAAGTTATGTTCAACTAGATTCCTAACTGCTTGCAGATATTGATTATGCACCCTACTGGACTTAAGCCTGAATTTCCGACCCCTGTATAAGCTGTGCATTATTATGCTAATATTGCCTCATTTTCCAAAGTGGTAACAAATTAAATATCTACTCAGTAATACATTAAAGGAGATATAGTAAGAATTATAACAAACTTATTAAATTCATTTGAAATCTTGCAGTCCAAAGTTAGATGTCTGCTGAATACAGCAAGGACATTATATGATTCGGAAACAAGTCACATTGATGCATCTTTCTTTTTTTGGTAAAGTGATTCAGAAACTGAGCTTTTTACCTGGCGATTGCATCTTGTTTTCAGATCTTTTCTCTTAGCTAATAACCAGGATATCTTATTTTAACAGTGGCAAAAGCCTACTCTTCTGCTTTTAAAATATCACCATTTGTTATGAATTTGGCCTGAACCATAATTACAGGAATTTATTGTTATTATTATTTTTAATTACTTCTCTGCATTAGAGGAGATAATGACATTTTCAATGAACTTTTTGCACTGCACAACACTCTGATGAACTGAATGAGGCACTTCAAGTTTTCAGAGGAAAAGGATGTCTATCTTCATGTGGGGAACATTGTAAGCATAGCAACTAAATACAAAGCCTAGCTCAAAATTCAACACACAAGTCAAAAGCATTGATTTGTTACACTGCCTTAACAACCTGCAGTACAGAAATAGACACAGACAATCAGCCTCAAAATGAGCAAGAGCTAAAGAAATACAAATAAAATATAGCAGTCACCCCTTATCTCATGACAGAGTTATATATACACAGTATAATTTGAATGTTGCATATTAACAAGCTGTTCTATGTGTAGTGAAAACAATATAGTACTGCTTCTTGCAGATATCTGTTATACTTCCTTTGAAAGCTTTCTTTCCCAGATCCCCCATTTTGGACTGTTTCTTACAGCCACCACATAGCACCTTCCAATGTGCACATTTGCTCCCTGGGAAGGGAGCTGGCAGCACCTGGGCTTCTCAGCGGCAGCCCCATGGTCCCACACACGACGACTGCCCACATTCATGTCTCTTAATGACTCCTAGTGGAGTCATTAAGGGCCTTCCCTCTCCCAGATACAATTTATGCTTTTTTCCATTACCCACTCATGGATTTTCATAACACCTGAAGGCACTTCTGTTGAAATTGGCCTGCAGGCTCAAGAGCTATTGAGATGGCAGGAAAGAAAGGTTGATGTTGAGCAAACAGGTGGCAACTGCCATCATAAAATGACACGATTTTTAGGAAGCTGTACTAAAGATGATCAAATGTTTCTGCCCTTGGAAAAGTGATGGATGCCACATTGAAACAGAACCTCCTGGAACACTACTTCACTATGAAGCTTATTCAATAGGCTCTCATTTATTTAATACAACACAAGCTAAAGAAGCTCCACTGAGTTTTTCCCCTTGGGAGATCACAGCAGAGAAAATGGAATTCCATGGTATACTCCTTTACAAGAATGAAAACAAAATATATTTATTTAATTTGATTTTAAAGAATTTTGAGGGCTGTACCAAAAATACAAAATTCTCAACTGATTTCAGAGGAGTTAAGGAGTCACCATGATGTCCTTTGAATCCCAGAAAAGCTACAAGCTACAAGTGCACATATCTACAAGGATGTGAAGGTGAGACAATACAGAAGTAATAAGCAAAACTCATCATTCTGAAAAAACATTGACTTTTCTCATAATGTGCAGAATTCTTGTGGAACGACTCTCTAATGTTAACATTAACTGAAAGGTAAGAATACTTATGATTATGAATATAAATTCAGTGGTTTTAATATGTAGAAAATAGTCAGGAAGGTTAGAAAAGGTTTTAGGCAAGGGGTGTTTCTTGAAGATGCAGTAAAACACTGATATTAAAAATACCGGAGGAAAAAAAATGAAAATCAGATATTAAAACTAAAATGGATTTTCAAGTTCAAATCTTATTAACCATTAAGTTTCTGAAGTATTAGGAATTGTTCAAACATACTGTAAATGTCTTTTGTGATCTAATTGCTGACTAGTACTAAGCAATAGAAATTTTAGAGCCTCATTAATGAAATATATTTCATGAAAGATGTATATTATATTTGTTTAAGTCTTGAAGAGTACCATTAAAACTTCACCTGGGAAAATTCTTTTTTCTGTGAATGGGTATTTCTGAAAGAACTAACAAGCACGATGAACTTCAGAGCTATAAAGAAAGCCAATGAACTGAATGGTTGCATGCAGACAACAATGGTAGCAGGGAAACTGGAAACTGTGTAACAGTCTAAGAATATGCTTACGTTCAGAGGAACTTAATAAAGCTGTAAAGAAAATCCACTTTCATCTTCCAGCTGTGAAAGAAATCACTGCAGAAAACAATAATTGGTAGTATAGTTCAGATTAAATACAGTAATGTTGTTGACACATGAGAGAGATTTAGGTATTACGGCTGAATGAAAAAAAATACAGAGATTCACCAATTTGCTGCATAATTTGGGACTCATTGATTAGCTGAAGTCATGGAGACTGCATTTCTAAGTCATCTAGACACTTTTGAGAAACTTGGTTTCCGTGCCTGAGGACCTGATCTGGGAGTTTTATTTTGAATGTCTCTCTTCTTTAACAATAACAAACAGGTCAATTCTAGCTTTCCCTTTCTTAAATGAAAGTGCAAATGTAGTGAATCCTGTATCAAAACCACCTTAACAGCAAACATGTTAGTCATTTGTCTGACTGCTAGATACTAAGTGTGGGGGAATCTTTATGTCTGCGGTGAAATTGTTGATGATGTTGATGATGCCCTAGCTGACTGCTCACATGCACATTTATAATGTCTTATGCAATGGGACACTCCTCACAGCTTTTGACTTCTATGTAGATTTCCACAGATTTACAAATAAAATATATTATAAACAGGTATGTATTCATGTGGAGGGGGTGATATGTAGTTTTATATATTTTGTAATACTGAATAATAAGGAGAAAAACGACTGGCAAGAGGCTAGGATATCTCTTCTAATACAGTTTCTATTTTATTTTATTTTATTTTATTTTATTTTATTTTATTTTATTTTATTTTATTTTATTTTATTTTATTTTATTTTATTTTATTTTATTTCTCTTTTTTTCATTTTTGAGAATAAATTCCAGTTACACCTCATTTCTTCCAAGTCTATGTTCCATGGAGAAGTGCTTTAGTATTGTTGTGGGGTTTTGTTTGTTTGTTTGTTTTTAATCAATAGGCATAATGCAAAGAAAGATGTTTCTATCTGTGGAGGATCATCACATTTTTAAAGGAAAACTGCTGTTATCACAAGAGTGGCCAATTAACTGTAGCACAGCAGTGAGGGAATCACTTCTGAAATGTCATCAGCACCTCTTTTGGTAGAAAGTACAAGGCTTAAAATAGCCTTGTACACATGGAAACTTGACTTGGTATAAAGATTTCAAATAAAAATACAGAAAAGTTTTGTATGCATTTTTGTTTGTTTAGTTTTTTCCTTTTATGTGTGTTCACTTTATTCACAAAGACACGGGGCTTTAAAGACGTCATAAAGATACTCTATTCTTTATTCTATATTCTATTCTATTCTATTCTATTCTATTCTATTCTATTCTATTCTATTCTATTCTATTCTATTCTATTCTATTATATACTCTATTCTAAAGAAGTCAGAAAGATACTCATAAAGATGCTTTATTATCTATCATCCAAAATACTATTTTCCATAGCATTTTTTATTATTTTAAATAAAAATTTTCAAAATACAAATCAGCACAGTATGTTAATCATACCAGGTCTCTGGGAAGAATCACTGGATAGGATGTCTACAAAACATTTTCAGAGTTATTTTTCTTTTTGAACACAGAATTATTCTTTTTATTTTAACACACACACACACACAAAAAAAAAAATGCTGCTTTTGTTGACCCAAAGTAAACCGCAGAAAAGTCACATTGTTTTCAGTGGGTTTTGGAACTGGTCTTAGGTCTTTCAGTTTGTGGATGGCAGTTCTTAGTCAGACTGCAGGGAAGCTACATTTGTTTTACTGCTGAACTACTGTAGAAAACATTTTAAATCATGAATATTCCAAATAATTAACACACACCAACTAACATGAAATAATTTATATTATAAATGGAAAGGAATCACATCTGCCTTCAGTCATGCCCTACTTCTACCAGTGAGAGAAGCAGAAAGCTTACTGAAGATTAGCTTACTGTCAGGCAGATCACATATTTGCCTGTATTACTTTCCTAAACTGTAACTTTTAGCATCCCATAGTCATTTGTGGAGCAGTATTGTAGTATGTGCTGAGCCTACTGTGAAAAATGAAGTATTGCTGACATTAAGGGTAGAAGAGACTTGCTGCTTCACCTGGATATAAGAGAAGAGGACTGACTGTATGGAGGATGATCACCTGGGTTGCAAGAATAACTCAATGGTTACCTGTTACACAAAGACGTCAAAGAGTCTTGTTCAATTTTCTCCCTGAACATGGGTCCTTGGATAATTTTGAGCATTCATCGTAAGTGACATTCATCTTTAAGAGACAGATATATCGTCTAAGTTCAGAAAAGTCTATCTTTTGGACAATGGCAAGAGAAAAGACCTCCAGAGTGTGATTCACCTTTTGACACCCTGAGACACATTTTATAAAGGCAGGAAATTATTGGTTTTCCTCTGGAAGTACTTATTTCTTGCCATTGATCACAGAGAGGGATTTGGGCAACTAACTTTAATTAGATGTCTAATATTTACATGCTAAAAATCTGGATCCATTCAGGTATTAGTGGAGGCTAAGCCTTATACTTTGAGAAACTGAATCTGTGTTTCTTTATCTCAAATTTTCACCTGTAAAATGTGACACCTTCCTTACGGTGAGACAGAGAGGAGTGAGACTTTAAAATTTATCTGATGTCGTCAGAATGTCAATGGGGGCCAGACAATTACTTAAGTTAACTAGATAGGAAAGGATGCTGGAGACAATGAGCCCAAATCCCAAAAGGTATGAACTGAATTATTTTTATTCTAAGACTGTTAACTAAAGCAAAAATTCAGTGAATAAAGTTTGGAGTTCAGATGAACTGGATCATACTTCAGGCACTCTATGTGAAATCTCTTAAAAATATTAATCTTAACATTTAAACCACAAAATCCACAATTTCAGTAGCATAAAGTGGATGTTTTGCTTTTGTTTTTGTTTGTAGACTAGATTCTCACTAAGTCAGCTGGAAATGGTTGTGGTAAATTCCATTTTATTCATTCTTTACGTTTTAAACACCATAGATTGTCTCAAGATATAGTGAAACTTACTTCTAATTATTCACATCCTTTGGCCTGTAACTGCAATTTAACTCTTACAACATTTTTTTTTCCAGTGAAAAGGAGGACACATTTCAATTATTTATGATTAAGATATGATCAAAATGAGGAGTCTGTTATTCTTTAGAAATATTCCTATAATATGTAAAAGCACAAATGAATGTTAAAAGATTATATATATATATATATAAATATATATAGTCAGTTTTAGTTTCAGTTTATTTTGTCAAAAAAAAAAAAAAAAAAAAAAAGTCAAAAAAGCTCTAATTTGTTTTAGAAAGCCATTGAGATTTGTTCTGGAGATCAGATCTGAATGGACCAGAATTTTGGTCTGACCTCACAGGGTGTTTCAATGCAACAAACTCTGCAGGAAAATCACATAAAATATTAATGAAAAATTAACATATAAATAATAATAATGATAAAAAAACCAGCTTTAATTATCTGTACATTGATCCAAAATCACAAGGCACAGAGTGTTTAGAATCAAATATCTCACTCCACAATCAGCTTTGCTGTCATTGCAAGTTACACATTCTGGCCAAATGATTTGCTTAGACTGTCTGCAGAGTTCATATGATGGACAACAATTTCAGTAGAAAAAAATGAACAATTATCACATTTTGTCCCACCTAATGTGAAGTAGATGATGGAGATGCAGTATTTCCAGCTGTGTTCTTTTTCCTCTGTTGTTTTCAATTTTTTTCTCTCTGCCTAATTTTTCATCTCTTTTTCTTTTCTCCCTTTCTCTTTTGATCTCTTGCTTGTTTACTCTGGCTTCCAGCATTGCTTTTTATCATTTTTCTTTCTTTCAATCACTGTTTTTTTTCTGATATTAGTGATATTTCAGGAAGATATAGTTCTAAGAACTGTAGTTGCTGCTACCATGCTGCCGAAATGAATCCTCTGCTGTGGTGTCTATCCAGTTTGATTTCAAATCATAGCTATTGATTCAAAGAGTACAATGTCAAATATGCACAGTGGATATGATAAAAGCAAGAACCTGTGAATCCCAGTTCTTAAAAAAAGTCAGAGTAATGGAGAAAATAAAACTTACAGAGCTTCCTATTTAACCAATTTTCCAAATATTCTTTTCATTAAGGATAAAAATTATTTCCAAAGTCACCAAGTCAGTGGCCATTTTTATTTTAATTTCTATGATCTCTGGATAAATTAACCATTCATTTCTTTGAACAACTCTTTTTAGCAAACAAATGAACTTGTTTATGGGTCTGAAATCAAATGGGTTGTCTTTGTCTTGGGTGGTCTTTGTCCTTATTTTCAGTCATAAGCAATTAATCCATCGTTGCATGTATATCTTATCAGATGTTCTGCTTTAAAACTACAGTCATTTTTAAAGTACTGAAGTCCAAAACATTATCCAAAATCGGTACACTTTCCAGGGGCAAAGGACTAAATGGAAGACATAAAACAAAATAGCTCCTGGCTTAGAATCTTGTATGCTGTATTAGCCTTGAGCAAAATTTTGCAGTGCAACTACTTAACCTACACGCAAAATTTCATAATGGGAATACCAAGAGACCTGTAGCCATAACCAGTACTACTGGGCACCAGTAAAATATTTCATTTACACATCTTACAAAGCAATTTTTGTTAATCTTGCTGCATGAATGGAAAATCTCATCCCATACTCTCCAATTCACTACCCTCATGAACTCATAAAAAGGTCTTTTAACCACTGCTGTGATTTTCAAGTGGAAATAATAAAATGGCAAGAGTTAAATATTAATATTCAGTTCTTGCATTGTGCCTTTCTTTGATACCAATTACAACTTGAACTTCACCTAACTCAAAAAGACTGCAGACTTCACTCAATTAGCAGTAATAGGATTAAAACATAGCTTTGGAACTGAAGATTTAAATAGGAAAAAAAGAGCTTGGCAAATGTACACTACATGTACAAATTAATCTCAAAATAAATATGCAGTCCTGGGTGAAATAAGTGGATGTGGATTGTTAGAGATGTGAGGGTCATTGTGGTTTGGTTTGGTTTGGTTTGGTTTGGTTTGGTTTGGTTTGGTTTGGTTTGGTTTGGTTTGGTTTGGTTTGGTTTGGTTTGGTTTTGCTTTGTTTGTTGTTGTTGTTTTGTTTGCTTTCTTGACAACCTCTACTGGTTGCATTGCTTTGAAAACTATCATGGCTGGAGAATAACAGTAAATTTTTCTTCCTTTAGTTTTATGGACAATTGAAAAAGTTGCTGCTATTCACAATAGGTATTCTCCTTTGAAGAGCACCAAAGCTATTTCTGTCCATTATATTTTTCTCCATTACTGACTTTTCATGGTTCTCAGCTCTTTGAAATCAGCAATCCCACAGATCCAAATTATTGCATTCGAATAGCTGTCTCTTGAGAAAGGATAAATATACCCATTTGCAGGTGGAAAGTGCCATGGAGACTAAAGCTATGTTTCTAGACTACAGTTTTGAACAGCAGGTGATTGAATTTGCACTAGAGAATTCTTGTATTCATTATCCATGCCATGTTGTTTGTTGTTTATTTTGTATCTGATTTTTGTGGGCAATGAATCACTTTGTTTTCACTGTATTTTGGTTATCTGCCTCTACAGCTTGTGATACATTTGCCCAAACTGAAGATATTTTCAGTTCATAAGGAGTACATTTGACTTCTGAGAGAAAATTGAAATGTCCTAAAAATTCCTTCTGTCAAGTCAAAAATTGCTTTCTGTATGCTTTCTCAGAGGCAACTATGAAACATTTATATCTTGTTTTCCTTATCAGGAACTTGTATAGGAGCACTTTTGAAGTACAGTTACATAGATCCAGAACCAGCTCTGAACCAGGACAGGTTGTAGTGACCCACATATTTTTATTTCCTCCTAGCTAGTGGAGATATCAAGCCAAATACTGGCCATAAGTCTTTGTAGACAACAATGATATTCTTCATTTCTGGAAGAATGCACTTCAGGAAATACCTGAATATCACTAAATGCACCTTTTTGAAACAGTATAGACCCAGGAAGAAAATTTGTAAATGAGTATAAGTGGCTGTATATTTCCAAAATCCAGCCCTAATATTATAACAGATAAGAACTCCCAAAAAGAAAAACTATAATACTTCCAAAAGTAAATCTGATTACCCAGGTTATTAATAACTTGTTTTTAATTAAGATTGCTGAACTTAAAAAAAATGGAGGTGGATATAATAACACCAAATAAGAGGAAAGACTGTGTAATCCAGGTCACAATATCCCAAAGATCAGCAAAAGTTTAGAAGAACCAGGGCTGGCAGTATATAAAAATAAAAGGAGCTGCAGCACTGTAATGGACTTAGAGATAGATAACTCGTATAGGCTACCCATGGCAGCACATCAGAGTACCTTGTTCTGTTGGACTAGGTAAGGGTAATCATAAACAAACCATGACATCTTGATGCTATTTCATTTGTATTTCAGTCTGATTTTCAACTACCTGTAGAGACTATCCAGAGATTCCACTCATCTTAACCTCTTTGCCCCTCACTCCAACAAAAGAAATGAATCTGAAATGAATTGATCTATAAATTGCAAAAATATATACATTTGATCTGGTTTGTTTTTCTTTTTTTTTTTTTTTTTTTTTTTCATAGAAGATATTTTTAATGTCCTACCTATGAAACAGTATTTTTTTTCCCAAGAAGTGCTGGCCTCCAAAGGTCAAGATATTCCTATAACGTACAGAAGTTAATTCACTTACAATATAGATCTAAATGAACCTAACCCTGTCTAGCAGTGCTCAGAAAGTAGACAGGCCATTTAGGTAGACAGAATCGCCTGTCATGGTAAAAACATACAAAGCTTTTGGGGATAGTTAGAAATAGCTTTAAATGTAGGTGTGAGATGCATTACCACCATTCCAGGGATGGTAGCTGAGAAAGCAAAATGGTAGCTGAGAAAGCAAAACCCTCCCTCAACACAACTGAATGACAACATAGCCCAGAGGTCTCCAGCACATTCAAAATAAAACCTCACTACTTTCTTCCTTGAATTTCATTTTAAATGCCCCCTTTATAAAACAGACAAACACTTAATCACCTTCTCAGATTTGTCCATATACAGAATTGACCAACACATGAAAAAGTTGGGCTACAGAAGTTGATCTGGATAGATTTGGAACCAACAAATCCCACTTTGGTGAGGAGGGGAGAAGAGGGATGAACACACAACACAGAGACTCCAGCCATTTAGAGATAGTTGTCACTCTTCATGAAGATTAAAGGACTTGTAGTCCTGCATTCCTGTATTAATCCAAAGGCCAGCCATTGTACAAGCTGCCAGAGTATAGGCTTCCAGACACTGCACTTGTGATCAGAGTCTTGACCTAAACAGACTCTCATTTCCATGAAGGATTTTTTCTGGCTCTGTTATCTGCCATACTCTATATGGCAGATAAGTAACATTTGATTGCAAAGATCTTCAGAAATCATTAGTGAAAGAAAAGAGCAATAAATGAGGACAGTTAAAGAGTCTCTTGTGCAACGGTCAGTTTATTTGTATATTAGAAAAGTATAACCATAAGAGTAGTTTTCAAAATAAGAAAGCTTGTATAGTAAGAGATAAGAGTCAAACTGTTGGACAACTTGCACATCTGATTTGCTTAAGGAGATCTACACAAACTGAGCAAATGAGCTAAGGCTTACAGAATAATGCATGAGGACACAAGGCTTTTTATTTTTAATATATTAATACAGTAGAAAAGAAAATAAATACTCCTGATTTTTCTAAGGGAACCATAAATACTAGAGGGACTGCCCCTAGCATTCAGTGATTTACATATTTTTTTTTATAAAAGTCGGCGTTGGTTTGAAGTCGCAAAAAGAAGACCAACCACTGTTAAAGTGATTACTTTTTCTCTGTTATGCCTGGGTCTAGTCTATGTCATCAGATTCTCACTTTTATGAGCAATATAAAATTCAGACACAATTTGCAGTTAAAAATGAAACCATTTCTGCTGGGTCTTCATAACAACCAACAGTTTCTTCACCCCTCCCCCCCTCTTTTTAACTCAGCAGCTATTCTGATATCCAAAGTGGTAACTAATTGCCCTGACAATTAAATGGTATTGCCACAGCATAGCCTTTATGCATTTGTCCTAATAAATGTCAGATGAAGCTCAACTGCTCACTTCAGCAGATGCTAATTTAGGCTGAGTATCGCCAGCTATTCAGAGAGAATTTTTGCTTTAAATAAGATTAATCTCACAAATGAAGTGTGGGTTTCCGTCTCTTTACAACAAAGGCCATTGGTTATTCATTAAATCTGAATTACAGGTTTAACAAACACTTGCATAAGACCATTAATATCATCTATTATATAATTACTAATGCAGTGAATAATACTTACTATCTCAACAGTAAGGTCTTCAAAATTCAATTACTATAGCCCTTGTCATAGAGACTAGCATGTCTGTTTCAAAGCACTTTTTCTCCTGGTAACCCTTCAGTTTGACTACTTTTTGCTAGGCTGCCATTTGTCAGTTCAGGACTAGCATAACTGTCAAGACTTACTGAACTCCTAACTCCAGTCATGATTCCTACTTTTCCGCTGAAGTAAACAGCAAGCTGGGATTCCTGTTAGTCCTGGGCCAGCAAATGTTAATCTGCTTTGCAAGCTAGTGAAGCTGATTCATTTTCTTTCTTTGGGGAAGATATAACTTTATTCATAAAATTGATATGCCTGGGAATGGTTGTGGGCACTGAGCCCAGAAGTCATGGAAGAGCCTGTATGTATGTCAGTAAATAGTTTACCCTCTACAAAAACACAACTATTTGTGAAATGTCAATTATGAACTGTCCCAGGACTTTATAAATTCAAAACTTTGTTGAGGAAAAACACAGGTTGGCATAGGCCAAAACTATGCCAAGAACTCTTCTAAGAGTTGCTGTGAGGATGACTTCAGTGCCTTGAAATGTCCTGGACATATGGACATAAATGTACAAGTGTGGACAGACATCTCACTGCTGCTCAAGGCTCTGTGCTGAGAATACATGGGAAGGAATCAAGAGAGCCTGTGATTAAAGCATGACTATTTTGCTTCTTAGACCTGTCTTCCACAGTTCTTGTCCTCCTTCATACAAAGAATCACAATACTCTTCAGACTGAACCATCCTAACAGTAGACAGCTTCAAGTCCTTAGAGAATTGTTACCTCTGTTTCTAATTTTGAGCCAAAGTGATCCAGCATTAATGCTTTCTTCGACTGATGAAGGTGATGGACCCGCTGAACTTACTCTCTCAGTAGCAGATACATCAGTGATTTCCATGTTATGGGAATTATCACACAGAAGTAGGTCAACAGCTGTGCTCAGATGTGAAGAGGTGTGTGCAAGAATAGACATCGCGAAAATAAAAAGGTCTACAAAAATGACAAAAATGATGAGGTATATGGGAGGAAGAATGGAGACTGTGGACTTTACACACTGTAAGGTTAAAAAGATGAAGTCTGTGAAGTTTGAAAAGGAGAAGAAAAGAAGGGAGACTGTAAAAGTCTACAAAATAATGAGTGAGCCTGAGGATCCTACACAGATATATTTATTTCACACTTACCAGTGTCTTTTGCTATCTGCTCTACTCCTCTTACTAGATCATCCAAAATGTGTTTTGCTTTCCTTCCCATTTCCATTTTCCCTCTTATTTCTGACCCCCTTCACCTCATTTCCACCTTTACTCATCTCTATTTACTCTTTCTCATGATATAAATATCAATAGTAAACAAAAGGTTTTATTAATATCAATAATAAATATATTGAATTAAAAATAATAAAACTATAGTACATAAAACTAAAAACTAATATATTTCAAATGGCTGCCATGAAAAAATCTATGTGCATTTAGTGAAAATACAGGCATCTGTGCTGCTACATACTGTTTCAGCAAACAGTTAAGGAAGACTTAAAAAGCATAATAACATCAATTACTTTACTTGCAGTAATTTGACATAAAATTAAATTTTAACCCTCAAGCATCAGCTCATAAGCTAATTTTAAAGTGGAATCAAGAAGGCTCAAGATTTCTATCCTTTCTCTGAAGCAAAACATATAGAGGTGGAATTCATTTGACTTCACGTGTATGAGAAAATGAAGATGCCTAAATCCAAGCTAATTATCTAGACTTTTTTTCAGTCAACAGGGGCAAAAAAGCACTTTGATTGTGCAATCCGTCTTACTTGAAAGTAAATGCCTAAAATAAAGTAGATAAATTGGGTCTTAAAAGGTCTGCTTGTCCCACTGCCCACAAAAAGTTACTCAGGAACCTAGTTCACATTTAGACACTTGTATTAGATGTACGCGAGATCCCAAGGAAGGCATTTTGGAGTATATGGACAGGTGGTCTATACTAACTTAAGTATCCTTATGTTGCTGTGTGCAGATAATATTTCATTTTAACAGGAGTTGTGGCCTACAGCAAAGACCTACCATGATATTACAAAGCCTAGAGACAGGTGAGATATATACTTGGATCTGAAAAGGATGTTCTTGGATGTACAAAGCATCTTCATGCTTCCAAATTATCTATATGTGTGGGAGTGGTAAAATACCATCATTCTGTCATTCTGTTCTCCCTTTCAGACAGTCTCCTAATCTACTAAAAATCTATCAAACCATGTAGCTTTTCAAAAAAAAAAAAAAAAAAAAAAAAAAAAAAAAAGTCAGCTTTAGGAATTGTATATATTTTTATGTGAAATGTGGGGAGTCACTGCAACCAACAGAGAACTTCAGAAGAGGAGCTGGAAAGCTGTCAGTATAGCAGATAATGGGTAAATGAGATTCTCTACAGAGGTTATATAACATGGGCAGCACAGGACTTTTAAGTATAACAGAGATTTTTGACTCCTAGAATACTGTAAAAAAAGCCATGATTTCTCTCCTAGAAGTATCTGAACTAGACCTGATTTTTTAAACGCAAAAGTTTGCCTACATAAAATTTCTAAGAGTATTAAAATTAAGCCCAAGCAGCTTTAAAACAACTATTTCAGACAGAAATGTACCCATTTACAGATCTGTTCATGAGAAGCTTACCTCCCAGACTCCTCAGTCTCCCAGGTCACTGAAATAGTATTATTCTCTCTAGCAGACCATACTGAAGTTCACAATAGGGTGGGTACTTTAAACTGGTAAACAGACAGACCCTTAGACAATTTTTTTTCCAGCATATGCAGGCAAACAGTTTGGCCTCACTGAAAACTGCAGGAAAATATCTATTCAATACACACCTTGTAGATGTCAGAAAACAGGTGAAAATATTCTTAACCAGAGACTCCAGCTTCAGCTTCTAACCCCTGTGTCTAACCACTATGAACATTTGCTGTGTATACTAGAATGTCTGTTCTCAATGTTTTGGTGTCTCTGCATGTGTTGGCAGATTTTCAGCAAGTCTCCTTTAAACTTCAATTTACACTACGTAAACAGATGGTGGTCCCAAAACCTTTCAGGATAATGTAGATCTTTTTATGCTGTAAAAAACCTTCTGGATTCTTTTTCTAGATCTTACTTTCTCACCACTGAATGCTGTGGGATGGAAGGACCTTAAAGACCACCCAGTTCCAACCCCCCTGCCATGGGCAGGGACACCTCCTGCCAGACCAGGTTGCCCAAAGCCTCACCCAGCCTGGTGGATGGGCCATCCACAGCGTCTCTGGGCAGCCTGTGCCAGTGCCTCATCACCCTCACAGTAAAGAATTTCCTACTTTTTCAGTTTCCTACTGAATTGAATTGACACAGCATCTAGTAATGATCTGACCATCTAATAAGCAGGTAAAACAGTAACCATGGTCCTATTCAAATTATTTATATATATATATTATATACCAGTTTAAGTAATTAATTAAGAATTTTTTTTTGGCCACAATGCTGTGCTAACAACTCATTGTTAGTTGATCAAGGATCCTGACTTCCAGGTCCTTAATGAAATTAGAGGTTCCCAGGACAAAGTTCACCACCTTGTTATAGACCGATAGAGATTTTCATTTTCTGGAGGTGCAGTTCCATTCACTTCTCATTAAAATACACACTATTTAGTTGTGCTTGCAGTCTGTAAAGACCCATACTACTCTACACCAGTGGTGTTTTTCTGCACTCTTTTCCAGTCCTCCAGAAATGAAGTCACTTACACATGTAAACTGTGTTCTTTAGTTGATAATGTATTTATGTAGCAGTAGGCCAACAACTCATTCTTGTGCTATTACAAAGGACTATATCCAAACAAGCAATGATCCCACCTTTCCAAATCCATTTTCACAACTGTCAGTTATTCATTTTATTAATCCAATTATTTCATGACAAGATAATGTTATTTGCCACAGGTACTAATCAAACACCTTGAAGAACCCTGATTATATTATATTAATAATCTTACTTCTATCAAACAAACCTGAAATCTGATCAAACCAGATCAAAAGTTAGATTGATGAGATCAATTTTCCATAAGCCACTTTACCTTTCTTTCATTCTTTCTTAAGCATATCAACCATTCCTGTGCTATTTATGATGAATAACTTGTTAATTCTTATAAAATACTACCATGACAATAGAGTTCTTCCAGTCACAACATCTTATCACTAGTGAATATCTGTATTGAATGTTTATATGTTAATGATTACTTCTGTTTTTTAACAATGATAATCACAATATATATTATCGCTCTTTTTACCTAAAAGATGCCAGTAGTCTTTACAAAGGACATACACAATCCTCCACCCACACAGTATATCACTTTAAATAGAGGCATGCCATGGAGAAGGAAGAGGCTGGAGAAAGTTTTTATATATATATGTATATATATATGTATACACACAAACTATACACATTATAATGTATATATACACTGGTATATATACATTAATACATATATGCATGTATGCATTGTGTGTACATAAAATATATATATTACATATATAATGTATACATTATATATATATATAATGTAACCTCCATTTAAAAGTATCCATTAAAGGATGTGGGAGGGAGCAAGGTAAGTGATTGAAGACACTGCAAAATTAGCTTGCTTTGTCTGATTGCTTCAAGAAGAAAGGACACTAAAGTTTCCACCAAAACTAATATTTGATAAAAGCCATTCCTAAAGAAAATCATTTTTCATTTAAAAGGTGTTGCTAGTCATTATCTAAGCTGAACTTTGACTAGGATATTGGAACACTCTTCAGAAAAGGGCAGCAGGGTGTAATCATGAACAGTGGGAACCTGGCCTTTTCCTACTGACTGAAGGATGGCTTTTCTCACCACATGTTGCCCTTCACCTCATCTGTCATTAATTCAAGAGCAGAAGTCACACTTTTTGAGTCACAAATGCCATCCTACGTTCCTCTGGATTTTCTTACACAATCTTTAGTCCAGATGTTTGCTAAAGCCAAGGTTGCTTTGTTTATATGGCTTGTAGGTACTGCAGGAGAAAATCTGACATCTTTAACTACCTCTGACACTTCTAGAGGTTGAGTCACATTTCTGGATAGTATAAGTAACCGTCCTTTATCAAAACAGAAATTAATCAGGATGCTGGTTTTGTGTCACAAGAAGAGGCCTCAGAATGAATCAAATTCTGAACTGTCTTAGGCCTTTGGCACTGTTTTTCTAAAATACCGAGGTCACCCTTTCCTACTATATTTCTGAATCCTTGATCTCAGTAATGTATGTCAATGATCTCAATGGTATTTGATGGTATCTCTTCACCCAATCTGGATTCCTCGTTAGTGCTGGCTCTGGGCTGTGAAAAACAGCATTAAGATTTTTTATCATTTTACTGCCATGCAAACATGCTACACTTATCAACACCAGAACTTCTGTGCATGCAAAGAAAATGGGGGACTTTCAGAAAGGTCTGCCCTTACATGCCGTTAACCCTGAGTTCCTATCTTGGACTTTATAACTCCTCAGAGATCTATAATTCTTCTGTTCTTCCTAACAAATCCCTTTTCACCTTCCAGACAGCCAACAAAGGACAGATTGGCTTTGCTGTAAAGCCTCTGGTAGAAAATTTACTCACACATAACTCTTCTGTAGAGTGATGACAGTCTGTCCACAATGGCATGTTGTCTTGCCATAAATGCATGAGAAGAAATCACGTGTAGAACTCAGCATGTCTTTAGGAATATAACTTAAATACTTCTACTTAATTATGGATAGTGCATAATTCCTTGTCTAAATTCTGAAACCTGTCTTTGAAAAATTCCTCTGATGACCTGATCTTCTTCGAGTTCTTTTGGAGTTGTTGCTTTCTGTCTACCCTGACTTGTGCACAGGAATATTTTTATTTTTTTTCTACTTTTTTTTTTTTTCTATTTCTGGTATTTCTCTCCAGCACTATACAACTTTCCACATCTTTTTCATTATTAGTTCTTCACCTTTTTCCCTCCTCTCTTATTTGTATATTTCATCAATCCTTCCAGTTGCTCTCTCTCCCGGTTCTTTCATCCTTTCCCTCTCCTTATTTTCTCTTTCCCATTCCTCCTTGCTTTCCTTTCCCCACAGTCCCTTCCTTACTTCTCCTTCACCTTTTCCCATCTTTTTTCCATGTGATTTCCAACCTGCAAAGTGCTATCCCCACAGGTTCTTGAGCACCCTTTGGTCTACACTAGCCTCTGCAAGCAGGCTCCTCTGGCAGCACAACCTGCCTCAGCCAACTCAAGGACTCCAAAGGCCCTAGGAGGAAATTGACTTCCAGCAGGAGCCAGGTGAGGGTTAGCACTGCCCTGAAAGTTGAAGCAGGGGAGGGTCGTTTTGCCAAAGTGGGCAGGCTGGCGAGAAGACATGGTGCCAGACACGTTGCCTGACTTATTTTCTCCCAATTAAAACAGCCTGTAGGGAAAGTAGCATGCCAGTATAGTGCACTGGTGTACTGACCCCTCTGAGTGCTTATTAGCACTCACCATACTCAGAATTTCTTCTCACTGATTGATAGGACGATACATGTGTGTATGGCAGAGAGCAGATTCATTACAGCACATTAGCCAGACAGGCAGACAAATGCCCACAGGGGCAGAAAAAGTCTGTAAGGAATAAATAAAAACTTTATTATTTTTCTTAAACTTCTTTTCCCCAGGCTACATTGAGGAATACTGGAGGAACAGGAGAGTGGAGGGAGTCCAGAAGAGAAAGGGAGTGGCAAGAACTGAAGGGAAAGTTTATTAGCAGTCAGACAAAGGCTTAAAATATTCATTGTTGGATTCAGAGGTTGGATAGTAGCTGGCTCTCTACTTATTATTTTCCTTCCCAGTGCGAAATGAGAAAGAAAGGGTCAATGCATCAGATATCCATCTATCAGAACATTCCTGATGTAACAGCTATGAAATGACTACTTGGCAGCTCCACTCGACGCAGTTTAGCATTCCTCAGTTTGAAAAATTAAAAACAAACTAGTACCAGCCTTTATCAACAGCTGCCACCATGTGGTTTCTGAAATAGCACAGTTACTTCCAATTTCGACAGACAGAAGTATGGTGGCATCACCTGATCTGTTCAGGAATGTTTTTTAAACATCAGTTCTGTAGTGCACATGCACAGCTCACAAGAGATGGTGTGGTTGATGAGCTGCTGCTCTGCAACCCTACATGTGCCCTGCTGAGGCTTAGGAGCGAGCAGCCCATGCGATGCTGCCCTAACACCTATGTACAGAACCACAACCACTGTACCAAACCACTTCACCTCAGATCTTTCTTGGACGTGGAACTCCAAACCTCAACCCTGGACCATGCCAGGCTGTCAACAACAGCACTTGAAAACGTATATTCCTGAACAGCTGATGCTAAAAACATCTGCCAGACATAGTTCTACCAGGAGACAGCATTCCCCCTCTCTGCATGTCACAAGAAGCTGCCTGCCCTGCCATGGGACAAGGGAGTACTCAGCCCCATTCCTGTTCCCTAGCTGCTGCCTGGAAACACTGTGGCATGCTGAAAGAAACCTCCAGAGCCATTCCAATATCCAAGGGGAGGATGGAGTGTGTTGTCAGCCTTAGATCATTAGAGAGCTGATCCTGAAATTAAATGATTCAAGGAGTGTACAAGACCTAGTTAGTTAATACCCCATCATTTGCTTGCCCTACATAATTTTTAGAAAATGTTAACCCCAACAGTTCTACCCCTCATCTCCCTCCTGGATTTCATTTAGGTGCACTTAAAAATGAGATAAGTATGTTACAAGTATAGCTTTGTGCAGATAACACAACATTCAGAAATAGGTTTTGTAACTGTCTGTTGATAATATAGGTACCTCTGAGATTGCTGGAGCTTTGTCTGATGAAAAATGTGTTCCCAGTGGAAAAAAGCCATTGAACCCAGGATACTGTGAAACTGGCATATGGCACTGTGAATAACGTGCATGCACTTCTTCTTGAGGGTATTTGTCTGTCCACTCTTGATCCCGTAGCTTTCCTCTGAGCTGAAACTGTAGTCCAGTCAGTGCCTGCAGCATTGCTTTATTTCTTCCCTTTCCACTATTAGCAGAGCTGAAAAAATCACTATAAAACACACACAAAAAAAAATAGAAGCAGCAATTTAATTTCTTGCACAATGTACCTCTACTACTGCAAGAGAAAAAAAAAAAAATCCTTAAATATAATACCAAATTAATGTTATGGTTATAGGGCACCCATAAGGACATAAGGACACAATCCCTAGCATACCACTAAAAAAAAAAAAAAAAAAAAAAAAAGATGAGAAGAAACCGTTGGCATTCAGTTAACAATCATGTTTGGAGGTTTGTGGCTGACTTTGTTATTCCAAGGGAAGCCAGGTACCAGTCTCTTGGGATTAGGTACAAAGGCTAGAAAAAAGTGGACATGTATGAATCTCAAAGGTGACTGCTGGGTTAATAAAACAGTCTGTTTTCTGTTCACCCACTCTTCCTCTCAGTGTGCAAGTACATTAAAATATGTCAAAAGGAAAGCCATTTGCTGGAGAAAAATAATTCAGCTAAAAGTCAAAATTTCCAGCTGGTATATTGCCTTGGTGTGTGCAAGTGCGCTAACAAAGTGACCCACACTTCTCACTGGATGAAAGTTGGTATCCTCATTAAAGTAGAAACAAACACTTGAAAACAGGAACAACTGCCAGTTAAAAAAAAAAAAAAAAAAAAAAAAAAAAGACCACAATTGATATGAGAAACCTTCATTCTTCCACATTCTGTTTCCTACTTGTTCTATAGCAGATATGAAATATATTTAAGTAACCTCTTGAAAAGTAATGAAGGTAAAACTGATTCTGTATGCAGTAACCATTCCTGTTTGCTGGAGGAATTGCCTTGCTAACAACCATCCACATTATCATTCTATGTTTAGAAATATTTTCACAGTCCAGTTTCTAAACACTCACGTATAACACAAGGATTGGTTCCTACAAAGAGTAACCCTTTCAAAAAATGAATAGCTCAGGGGAAGAAAACTTCATATCGGAATTACTCATCCTAGAAAGTGTTTGTAGGATCAGCCTCCAACCATTTAAAATAATAGCACATTTAAACTGGTGTGTACTGCCTTTGCCCTCAGGAAACAAAATAAGGCTTGAGAACTATCACTAATTCACTGCAGTATGAGCATTTATGCAACATGAACAACATGAGACAGGAGATCTCCCATTCCTGGTCCACATGCTGGGAGAAAGCACTATCAGATAAACAGAAAGAAAAATGAGGGAAGTGGTACAGAAAGATGTGAGCTGACCTTTTGTTTATTAACTGCTACATGATTTTCTCAGGGGGGAGGGGAGAAAAAGAAGGAAAAAAAAACCTCTACTGACTGCAGCTTATGTTACAATGAACTATCTCAAAAGCAGAGTCACAGAATGGACAAAGCTGTAAGGGACTTCTAAGGATGGAGACCTCAGAGCCTTCCCAGACACCCTCACAATAGCTTTTTCTTGGTCAATTGTCAAATTAGCATTTCCCCCATTTCAGTTTGTGCCCATTGACTCATGGCCTGTCCCCAGGCACCACCAGGAAGAGTCTGGATCACAGCTTTTCCCCGTAGCTTACTTGCTCCAAGCCCTTCAGCATCTTCATAGCCCTTTGCTGACTCACTCCAGTACATCCACGTCCTCCTCATACTGCGGAACCCTGGACAGAGCCCAGTCCTCCAGCTGTGGCCTTCTCAGTGCTGAGCAGAGGGGTAGGATCACACCCTCAACCTGCGGGTGATACGATGCTGTTCCTGGTGCAGCCCAGGAGAGGCTGCTGGCCTGCCGCGCTGTACAGGTTCATTGCTCACCCACTATCCTCCACCAGGACCACCAGGACGTTTTCTGCAGGGCTCCTTCCCAGCCAGTTGTCCCCCAGCCTGCACTAATGCACATATACTTATTCATCCCCAGGGTTGCCATTGACTTTTTGTTGAACTCCTTGATATATCTGTCAACCTGTTTTTCCAGATTCTCACTCTGAAGGTCAGCACAACCATCTGGTATAATGACCACTCATCCTAGTTCTCTGTTGTCTGCAAGCTTGCATTCTGTCCCATCATCTGAGCCATTAACTGAGATTTTAAGCAACACTGAATCCAGTATTGACTCATAGGGGTCACTATTAGATACTGGCATCCAGGTGGATTTTGTGCCACTGATCATAGCCCTTTGAGCCGAGCATTTCTGTTAGTTTTGAATGCATAGTCCATACTTCAGTTTGTCTACACAGATATTCTGGAAGCAGCTCAAAGATCTTATTAAAGTAAAACTAAAAAACATCCACTGTTCTTTTCTTGTTCACCAAGCTTGTCATGTCACTATCAGGTTATTGTGTTGGTTCAGCATGATTTTGCATTTTCCTGTTCTTCTACCTGTAGAAACTCTTCATGCTGTTCATGTTCCTCTCCAGATTCAATGTAAAATGGAGCTTACGAACTTAGCCAATATTTCAGAGTATATCAGCAGAGGTGTTTTTTTTTTTTATTATTATTGTTTGCATTGTCTTTCTGATGCTTAGATTTTTTTTCTCCTATTATGAAAATGCCTGCTTAGTGTTTTTTGTTTTGTTTTTTAAATGAATTTAACAAACCTGTTAAACCATAATAGCCATTAAGCATCTATTATAATCTAGCATGTCAATACATATCCAAATACACAGCAAAAAAAATAAAGCATTATATAGAATGTTTTTGGTGGTAACTGCAGCACCAGTGGAGAAGAACAAAGTCTTTACGATCTTTTCTTCTGATCAAGGCTTTGCCAATGCATTTCTTACTGGCTAATATGCACTAATAAACATCACTTCTAAAATTTATTCCAGCAACGTTGACCTCTGCAATTCTGCACTGAGCAATGTCTGAGTGTCCAGAATAAATGTCAGGACAAGGACCTGGCTTTATTCTTTCAGATCTGCTGAGACTGATGTAAATACATCACAAAGACTACATCACTGCTTCACAAAGCAGTCTCTTCTAGTAGATACAAGCAAAGAAAGAAAGGTGATAAACAGTTTAACTAAGTCATCTGTGCTGATTCAGGAATAAAGAACAGAAACTTCCTATATATCCTAACTGCTAATGAAACTTCTTAGCCTCCAAGAGTAAATGGTTAGGTCTTTTGTACACAGCCCAGCCCTTGTGGTGCTGGTGGATGAAAAGTTCAACATGAGCTAGGAATGTGCTCTTGCAGCCCAGAAAGCCAACCGTGTCCTGGGCTGCATCACAAGCAGTATGGCCAGCAGGGTGAGACAGGGTATTCTGCACCTCTGCTCTGCTCCTGTGAGACCCCATCTGGAGCACTGTGTGCAGCTCTGGGGCCCCCAGCACAAGAATGACAAGGAAGTACTACTAAGAACAAGTCCAGAGGAGGGCCATGAAGATGATCAAAGGCTGCACCACCTCTCCTACGAAGACAGGCTGAGAACATTGAGGGTATTTAGCCTCGAGAAGAGAAGGCTCCATTACTTAAATGACACCTACAGGAAAGATAATGAGGGATTCTTTATTAAGAGTTGTTCTCAACCTGAGCATATTTATCTTGTGCTCTTCTTTTTCTGTCAAAGAAAACTGAATTAGGGAGTACCACTTGCACTTATACCTGGTGTAATCCCCTCCAGCTTCAGCAGAAGCAGAAGCAGGACTCTGTATCGATTCTGATCCAATACATTCCCTATACAATGCAAAAGATGGCAGGACATCAGATTTTGTCAATATTCTTCTCTGTTTCTGTTAGAAGCCAAGCCCATAACTCAGACAAAAGCCCAGTTATCATGGCTGGCTCTTTTATAGGTGGACATTCAGCATCTTGTGGACTGTTTGTGTCGTGGCTTGGCAGTGTGGACACTGTGTAAAAGCAGGGTAGTGTGAGGGTGACTCAGAGCCTTTGATCCACTGTGCCTGGATCAATGACCTGCTCTGTAGGCAAGTGCATAGTCAGCTTCATATTAAAGCTTGGCAAAAACCAAAGTCTTCCCATGTTTGAGGAAGGTCACCTTGTTGTTGTGTCTGAGCATGAGACTGCTTAAACCATGCAACTAGCTAGCAGGACTTCCTAGCTGTTCTGTAGTGTGAACAATTTCTCTTCCTTTCCTCACTGGCCTTCCCTACTGTTTAATCCAAACTACTCCAGTGTGGAATCCCGAGATGTTCTCTAATATGAAAATTGAGAAGATGGCTATTATTACCCCTTCCTGGCCACTGCAGTCTTATCATGCCTGTTTGGTTGGCACACTTGCATACTAAGAACCTACTCTTATAGTCCTTTCACAAACAAAACTCCCCATTGACTGGTATGTCTTTGTATTATAAAATTTACTGGATATGCAGAGCAGCAAATTTGAACAAAGGAGTTTAGCCATTTTTCTTTTAGATATCCCTTTCAAAAATGCCCTAAGGCAGTCATCTATTTCAGTCAATGGAAGGCTGAAAATGTTCAATAATAAAAAAAAAAAAAATCTATTTTTGAGCAATAAAAGCATAAAAGACATCTAAAACCATAGATAATATTTTTGTACACATCGAGGATCATTTTTCTTCACAAATCATTGACTTTTTTAAACTCTTTGTTTGCCAATTTTTTGCTTAGAGCAACATTTGACAGTGAAGAAATCTGTGTTTATAAAGGAATGAACACTTATGATCCCTTAATTATGCTGGTTGGAGGATAGTTACACACAAATCCAATTTAGAAAAGACATCAAGACATTTCAAGTATATTCCCCTTTATAAAAGTTTCATTTATCCCAGCACTTTTTGCAATTAAAAAAGTAAAAATCAAGTTAAACAGTACTTTCAAAATAAAATTCAACTTAACTTGCATCATTTGTACAATACTTTACAAATAGAATTCCAATGGAAACAATATATATATATATATTTACATATATATGTTGAAGGGTTAGAATTAAAAATATGTATATTTAAGAGTAAAAACCTCTCATAAGCATTTTGTGTGAAGATTATGCTTAAATTAAAGCTAAACATAGATTGGTTTTGAAATATCCAGTCAGCATATACTTTGACCTTGACTCTGATCTGTAGAAATGCAACTGAAAAAAAAAATGCATATTTATGTTGAAGGCAGTTCAGTTTTTGTGAAAGAAAAGATTAAATTGATTTTAAAAATTTCAATACCATTTATGTAACTCAAAGTCAGGTGTTTGGTTTATTGTTTATTATTATTATTATTATTATTATTATTATTATTATTATTATTATTTCTAGTTTAAGTAAAATATAAGATACAGAAATCCTGAAAAAAAAAGTTTTACATTTTACAAAAAGGTATGAGAAAATAAGTAGGATGAGTTAGAATATGAAATGATGAAGATAATGAACAAGCAGGCTTACTTGAGAATTGGAAGGTTGATTCAGTAAAACAGAATTTCAGCAGTGTGTAAAAGGTATATTGGTGCAATAAAAGACAAAAATGAGAACTGGCCAAAGAACTGCATTAAGCTATAAAGGGGATGCCCATGAGATTTGGAATTACATATCCAGATGCATCACATTATGACTCAGGCAAAAGCCTTGCTGTAGAACATTAACAGCTGACTATCATGCCTAGAATAATCTAATGAGTATTATGCATAGTTTTGAGCAGCCTATACCAGAAAAAAAAAAGAATAAAGTTGAACAGCAAACTTCAGTAAGAGACTAAGGGACTGAGTTACAAAGTGAGCTGGAAAGAATTACGTGACAAATACAGGGCCTTTGACATGATGTACATGTATGTGAAAAATACGAACACCAGGAGAGAAATTATTACAAGAAAAAATAAGTTACCCTTGTCAGTATGGTTATATTAAGAATATTAAGTAGAAGATCGCACAAGGTCTCTCTAGACAATATGAAGCATTGAGGATATACTGTCCCAGAGAAAGTGGTATAACCCCCCTCATTTGATTCACTTAAATTGAGAGTTGGCAAAATATTAGTGAAGTTATTGTACAGTAGGTCATGAACCTGTATTGGCAGGGGATGGACAAAATGACCTAGCAGGTCTTTTCCCTCTCATACTTCTTTGATTCTAAAAGATGCTTCAGAGCAGTCAGATGCTTCCTTCATTTGTCTACAAGATCTGCAGAGCTCAGAGCTACCACAGAGAGACCTGTAAGGGTGAGGGTGAGTGTAGGCTTGGCTAATAAAATATCAGAAGCCCATAAGTTAAGAAATTCTTTCCCTTATATTGTTATAAATATATACGTATCTTCTTTTCAGCATTCAGTATGAATGTCTGCACAGAAAACTAAATTTTAAGACAGTGAAAGGCAAAGTAAGTGTAGAGGTCACTACAGCAGACGAATCAGGCTGGAGTAGCAGCCAAAGGAAATGTACAGTCCCCTGCCATTGACTTCTTGAAAATGCAGGTCTCAAATGTACAGCAGTAGCAGGATTTCATGCATAAACATGTTTTTTTCTTGATTGTTATTCAGATAGAAACAAAGATCCTACCAAAAGCCTCACTGTTGTCTGGCTAGTTCCAGTCTTTTCTTAATTATTGTCAGCATTAGAAAATAATGCTTGAGAAATAACTTAGACCCAAAGAAATCTGTAACATTTGAAGGTATTCAGAAAAATTCAGTGCCTTGATGGAAATCAAAAAACCTCTTTTTGTTGTTGTTATGAATGCAGGAAGTGGTGAAACAGGATAGTAGCTACTGGTATACAAGTCTTTAACGCCTGGGTCTGTTGTGACCCCAGAGTCTGACCATCAGACCTAGATTTCACTTAGGGCTTCCTACTTCCCCTCTGTATCAACATGGTGTTAAAATGCTTTGGGTGTCAACATTTTGTGTGAGGTTAAGGGTTGGACTAGATGATCTTAGATGCTCTTTTCCAACCGAAATGATTCTACGACTACGACTCTAACAATCAGTGACTGGGCCAACTGAATGTTACTGCCTTCACTACCATTAATGTGTGGTCTTGCTGACCTTGTGTAGAAGTGGCCAGCCAAAAGCATTAGGACAAAAAGATATGTGTATTAATGTCATGCTGCAGTATTAATATCACATTGAAAAATAGGTAGCAAAAAGTAGTGGTAAATGGTCAGTTTTCTAAATGAATGTCATTAGCAAAATCCCAGAGGTTATCGCTGGATGCACCAAATGTTCAGAAATAGTCTGTCAAAACTGTAGAGTGGGAAGTAATACAATTTGCTGGTTATTGAAAGTGGTATAAGTGAAGGGTTTCGTGACACTGACTGAACAGTTTAAAAATGGCAGATGAAATTTGATGTCAGCAAAAATTTAGTGATGTACTTAGGGGAACACATCTCTAACTGGGTACATTATTGGCATACACTTTTATAAAACTATCTGCTACCATTTAGGAAAGGATTTTGAAGCCAAAAGATAATTCTATAAATCTCTAAGTGCAATGATCAGTAGCAATCAAACAAAGAGACAGGGTATTAGAAACAACACAGAAAACAAGGCAATGTCATGGCCTAAATTCACAGTGTATGTGTGCCTCAAATTCTGTCATTCTTGTCTATCCATGTAGAAACAGCACAGCAGCAACAGAAAAGGTGTTAAAAAGATAAATGTAGGTAGTTGAAAATATACCATGACTTCATGAGAATCAAGTTAACAGAAAGGTCCTCCATCCTGAGGGAAAGGCATCTCAGGGGAGACATGTTAAAGATATGTACAAAACCTACATGGCACAGACAAGGTGAAAAGAAAACACTTTGTACTTGTTGTTAGTTAAAAAATGGAACCATCATGTCCATGATGAAATGATCACAGGGCAAGATCAGAACAAAAGGAAAAACATGTCAATGATATCTAAACTGTGGTACTTTTTGTCAGAGCATTATAGTGAGAGGAAAAAGTTACATAGGTTGAAAAGTCATTGGCATAATTAATGGAAAAACATCAAAGACTATTAATTGCAAAGACACCACATGTCTGGCTCAGGAATTAGCTGAGCCACATATTGCTTGAAGTTGGGATTGTTTCCTGGAGAAGTATGATCACTTTCTGGAGATATCTTTTGACTCTTTTCTAGGCTTCTACTACTGCTAGCTGTTGGAGACAGGGTACTGAGCCAGAAAAATACCTGGTGCGATTCACTACAGCAAATTACTACATCTTATGATAAACACGAAAAGAGCATCTCTGGGGAGATGGTGTTGTTTCCCTTGCAATGTACATCATTAATATCTGTAATTAAACTAATTTATTGATCTGGCTCAACTGCATCAGAGCAATACTAGCCTTACCAAAGATATGCATATAGGTATATATATATATGCATATACATGTATATACACGTATATATTAATAACTGCTGAAAATCCCAGCGGTAACCAGCTGTCAGAAATTTCATCAAGTTTTAGTGTTAACACTAGGCCAGGAAAATAATTTGGTTTCTCTTCCAGAATGAACTTTTGTGTCATATCTGAAGATCCTTAACAAGCCATACAGCTCCTGCTTTCTCTGTGCCATAAAGAGAGCACAAACCAGGAATGAATTGGCCTTGACGTAGTTTTCAAAAACCAGAAAAAAGTGTTGTACAGGAGTCACTAAAACAAAGAGAGATTAAAAATAAAAGTGTTTCTTGCGTTTTTTTAGGAAATGAAGATGCATGCTAAGTTCAGAGTATAGGTAGTATAAAACACATTATTCCTTAAAAAGATACATTTTCCTAGTAGCAGAGAAACTTAGGGCCCGTTTATTTATTTATTTGTTTGTTTGCTTGTTTATTGTTCTTCTTTGGATGTGAGGTTTTTAGTGGCACAGTCACCCTACTGCGAGGTTTACATTAGTATATTTAAACCTCATTCTAATCCTAGGAGGAAGGATGACTGCTTTAGCTATTGATGGGTAGAGTGACTAAGGCCATTGTGTGGTTTGGGGATGAAGATAATGTCCAGAGTCCCACATGGAATCAATGGCAACATCAGGAGCTCCGCTTCAGTATGCATAATCTCATGAAATCAAATTCTTCATGTCTTAATTGAAGTTCCATGAACATTCTCAGATAAAACAAAGGATAAAACTTTGGTTTTGTCATTATAAAAGTATTAAATGTCTCAGCCTCATATTTCCTCTTAAAACTAATGCTTTTTTGGAAAGAAATCATCAAACAGGAAACACATCAGAAGACTAATAGACATTGCATTTCAAGAAGGAGTCTTTAAATGTTTTCAAAATTATATTGGGGGAAGATTTAGTATGATTAGCTTTTTTGTTGAGGATAATGTGATCCAACCCCATCAGAACTTAGTAACTCCACTGAAATCTTCTCCTGTTCTCCATGTCACTGCTAATGGTATTCAGTAACAGCATAACACCACGGAAACGGCATGTAAGGAAGAGGTAACACGAAACAACAAAGCAGCAGATAAATTGTTATGTTACAGCATATATTAGGTTTCCAGAACCTTTTTTTTATTTTTTTTTTTTATTTTTTTTTCCCTAAGCTAGTGTTTAAAGCTATGTGCTAGTTGTGTACTAGTTCTTACTAGTGCATATTTGTGAACCTGCAGAGTAACCTCTAGGGCATTTTTCTGGCCAACCCCAACTTTGCAGAGACAAAGATGTGGCAGCTTGGGCTGAACGTGGAAAGACGCTCTAAGGATAGTCACAAAGTCTTCTGCAAGTCAAGAGTTATTTTTTTCTATTTTCCTATGTATAACTAGAAAATTCTCATATCACTAGTATTATCTTAATAAGCCCCCACTGCTTTGGTTTTATATAGCAATGTTCTTTTCAACTTCTGTTGTGTTATTTGAATGTGTACATGCACGTTCATGAAAAAACCTGCACACTTTCTCCCCCAAGCTAAAATGCATTAGAGCCACCAGTGGTTTACAATGTAAACTACATTTATTAGCTAACATAATCTTGTATAATTCCAAATAGCTTGTTTCCATAGCAGAACTCTGCTCTGCTTTTCAGTAGGGCATGAGCACCTCAGTCAATAAAAGGTTTTGAAAATTCCACCTCAGTGCCTCTTCCTACCTTCAGAATCAATAGCAGATTCAGGATTACAGGACAGAGAACATATCTGAAGGAACATTTTATCAGGGTAACAGACAGCAGAAATTTTAGCTGTCACTAATATAATTAATGGACACCAGCTCTGAATGCCCTCATCTGTCACTGTATTTACCAGGGTGGAGGCTGTTCAGAACCTCCCAGGAGTTTTAGTTCCTCAGAGTGTTTGTCCCTCAGTCCTTGATATTAATCCATATTAATCCCTTCTCTATCCTACTCAAATATGTTTTTTTTTCCATTATCTTAAATCAAAGACCATCTACCTGTTAGTCTAAATTCATGTTAAATTTTCAACATTCTTTTTCTTTTTCTATATTTTCTTCTTCCTTGTATTTCTTCCTATAGAAAACATCTTCTTACATTTTCTTCTTTTCTATATTTTCTATCTACATATATGGAAATGTATCTGTAAATTCTATTTGGGATTTTTGTAACCATTTCATGAATCACTTCCTGATATCTTATACAGTAGCAACACAGCTCATAACTGAGAAACATTGCCTTACAGCACTCAGAGTGGAAATGAAGATGGTGTATGACCAATTAGTGTATGAAAATGATCATTAATACTGTCATTTTTGTTAATGAAAACATTAGGGAATATGAATATGATATATAGGCATCTCTTTAAACATTTTGTAATTGTTGTAAATGATTAGACTGGATATTGACATTGAATTTGATTTTGAATTTTCTTTTCAGCTTGGGAGGGATCTGTTTATATGCTGAAGTTTAGGTTTCAAGCTCATGAAGCCAAAACCAGATCTGGTATTTATCAGTTCAATGGCAACTCTCCTGTGTGATGGCTACCAGGGGACAAAATGATCCCACGCCACTGTGCAGTTCTGCCTTCAGGAGAGGGCTCCTCAAGGCTATTTGAAGGAAGCAAATTTCACCAGCAATTTGAATGTTACAAAACAACAAATCATGTTATTTCACAAAACAAACAAACAAAAAAGCATGACTTGAGTTTAATTTTTTTTAATTAAAAAAATATTTTTGGAAGAGAGAATAAGTCAGATTGTACTGTATCCACATAACTTGAGGGAATAGAGTATTATGTAAAAAAAAAAAAAAAAAAAAAAATTACAAACAAAAATACCTCAATTGTTTGCAACAAGTCACAACACTTGCTAGTAGCTGTATCTCCAAAGGATACATATGGTTGTATTTTACTCCAAATATTAAACTTATCAATGCCAAATGTTGAGGGAGGAGGGGAAGAGGAAACAATGCAAAAATAAATAAATAAATAAATGAGCAAATATGGTTGATAAAGGCTGCCAATTACATGAATATCTATGCCCTGATATCTATGCCCTAAAGAGGCCTTGAACTCTGATACATTAAAAGTGATCTTTGTATATGAAAAAATAACAGGTCATCATGCTCTAGACCATGTGATAGCCTGGCAGCAGCCCAGCACAGGTACTGAGAGCAAGGCAGAATCCTGTCATCCTCACCTTTTTACTGAAAACCCTGTAATAAGGTGTGCAGCAGACCAGCTACCAGAAGCACAGTTGCTACATATTAAACAAGATGAAGAGCATAAAAATTCCTCCAGCAGTCAGCCTAAACTACACAGTGTGAATACCTGCTGGCCAGTTTTAAGTTCTTGACATTTTCCAACTTTTCAATAGTTGGCTTTCCTGCTTCTGAGTTCTTCTCTATTTCCCTGTCTCTGTACCAAGGGGAGCCCTGGAAATGAAGCTGAATCTTCTCTTTGATCTTGTTTTTGTGACCTCCAGCAGGCAAAAGATCAGCTGCACAAAAATTGTTCCTTAGTCTCTGCAAATACATGCTGGAGCAATTTTCAAAGGGATACAATAGGTTTATCATTACAGTTTAACAAACCTCAAGAGATTATACACAATATACAACTATTTATTCTAATAATCTGGAATTCAAAATAAATAATAATAAGAGCCTTCTGATCCCCAATAGTCTGCTGGGCAAATGTAAAGTACCACCTCCACGTCATGGTAGCACGCTTACTTTTCAAGTAAAGAGCTATACAAAGCTTTAACACTGACTTAATATATTTTCCCATAACCTTGCTCTGAAAAATGATGATGCTACTTCTACAGAAATTTTCACATATATACAAAAATTAGCTTGTACCATGTCCAGGAATGAGACAGAAAATGTTGTTAGTTCAGAAACAATCAGACAAGTTAAAATTTTCAGACAATCTAAACAGTATTTATTGGCAGAGTATATAGATATTTTTAAAAGTTTCAGTGCAGCCCAAATATTTCCACCTAAATATTTCACAATAATTTGTATTCTAATTTAACAACTTTAGGCACTCAGCATAACATCACCCTTTAAGTGTGCCCTATCCTGACAAATTTATTTATTTGTGATGTCTTTCTGCTGGCCTTAGATCTCTTTTCCCTCACAGTAGGTGCTGATATAGGGAGGTACATGGATAAACTCAGTGCTGAGTTATATTATGCAGTGAATGCTGATATATACTTCTGCATACAGAGCTTATTTCTCAGGATACTTGATCTCTCATAATTCTACTCTGATCTATGATGTTGTAAAAATGATATATGCTATTTTGCTGCTTCCTTACAAGAAAGTTATAACATCTGCAAAAAGTGTCAAACTTTAACCCGGACAAAATTATAAATATCACTTTGTGAATACAGCAAGCCACTTTAGAGGAATAAAAACCTGATGTTTTTACCTTCCTTTAGTTATACAGGCTTCATTTTTGCCTTCTCAACTCCGAAGAGTCATGGCATATGTAGAGAAAAGTGTCTCCCCAGGTAGCTGAAAAGACTTTGGGATTGTGGCTACTATACACAGTTACTCATTACTCATATTCAGAGCTCAGATGGTGAACAAGGGTTTACATGCAGGGCACACATCCTGGTTTTAAAACTTCGATGTGTGACTGCAAATGTGACAAAAAGAGAAACAGAAAAATGTCTGAAACTTTTTCTTTAATATAGGTTGGACAAGTTTTCTGCAGTAGATTGGAAGGGTATACAAACAAACGCCACTTATCTCCTCACATCAGATGATGTTGATGTGGTATATGTGTGGCAACAGGCAAAACTTTCTTACAATCAGCCACAGATTCAAAGTTCCAAAGAAGAGGATCAAACTTGCTGCTTACAGACGGCTAAAACCATTTAAATGATTCCAAAGACCAGGACGTAAAATTGTAGTGATGAGACTTTAATAAATGCCACCACTGATGCATAGTTGCTATGTTTAATCTACCAGTTTGAGTACGAAATTGGTAGCATCAGGCTAATAGTGCTAGTAATGAGGATCTGGTACATTCTTTACATGTTTCATTATTTGCTTTCCCTCTGGGTCTCTCTCTTCTCATTTTATTCTCCCTGAATAGTATTATTTCCATGCTGGACTGGTAAGGATAACAGGCCAATACTTTCTACTCAGTTTCCCTTTTGTTCTCCTTTTGGGATACAGTTTAGTTTCTCATAACTGCCACAAAACGGAAGTTTGGCCTACTAAATTACTTGGTCTTATGACAGAGTAGAAGGCCATTTACCTTCACGTACCAGGGCCCCTTTAAGCACTGTGCTGCCCTTGCTTCATTGCACTTTGACTGTCTATTAGGTTGCTTCTATCAGATTTCTGAAAGATTTTATCCTCTTTCACCTTTCAGCCTTTGAGAATGAACCATCAGGGCTGCATTGAAGCAATGTGCAGAGGGGCCCTGAGGACAAGCAGAACTACCCTGGAGATAAGACCAAATGACACCCAGCTGCTCTCTGCTGAGGGAAGTGGAGGTCAGTACTCCTGTCCTGATGCTCGAGAAACCTTGGACTTAATTAAGTGATTGTATACACACACACTGTTGTACCATAAGTAAACACCAAGGTGACGACAGAAGAATTTCTAGTCACTGAGGTCTTAAGATTTATTCTGTGTTATTTACAGCTGCTCTTTTTTTTTTTTTTTTACAGAATGCTGTAATTTAAGATTCCTCACACTCATCTGCCCAAAGGTATCTATCAGTAATGGGTTCTTTATGGAAATACACTGTAGAAATGGTCTCTATCATTTATGAACAAAGCAATTCCTTCTAAGGGACTTGTATGTGTGTACTCAAAGCCAGAGTATGTTTTATGAATAAATTACTTAAGCAAATGATTTATGGATTTGGGAGTCATTTTTAACAATGCTAATACAAGACAATATGTGATATGTAGCAACATTTCACAGCACTATAGAATAGGTCAGGAAGTGAAAAACCCCACATATTTTGTTACAGTAGCAAAATCTAACCAATTCATCTAGAGTTTGGTTAGGGCACAGCACCTAGAATTCCTACTCCTGCTAAAATTGTCACACAATCTATGGTGATTACAATGAAACACAATCTTAAATTTATGTTTCATCCAAAAAATAGCTCAGCAACACATAAGGTCTCATGACTCTCTGTGGTAACACCTGTAATTTCTTAACATAATGACAAACTTACCATTGCGAAATCACTTCCATACCAGCTTACAGCACCTAGATTTCTGTATCGCTCACTTACATTCAGAAAATACCTTTCATTAGTCCTGACAAGGTCCTAAAGTGTGCATGGCATGATAACACAACATGTTATTTTACACAATGCACAGCAGTGTATATAGAAGTAAATGGCTGCTTATCAAGCACTGCTCAGTAGTACTTAAATGGAATGGTTTGTTTTCACCAAGTTAAAATGTTAAGGAGCAATCCAATATGTGGTGTATACTGAATTTAATCCAGCAATACTAATACACATGGGAAAAGTTGCTTTGGTACCAACGGATATTTTCTTTAGTACCTGTAAACACTTAGAGTAAAATCTTCATAGAAGTCATCTTAAGCAACATGCTTATGTAAGTATATCTTAAGTCACTTGCCAAATGAAAGAATCTCAATTTTTGAAAAAAAGTCTGAAAACAGACTGCAGTTTGTAGAAAGTTTCAATTAAAAAGATAAAATATTTGCATGAAAATTGATAGCAAATAGAGATACAAATACTCAACTAATAACAATACATAATATTAGTTATACGCACATACCATGACATGTATAATCTTACATAGATTTTAGTTTACGTATCATTCTAGTTTAAGGACATCTTTTTGCCACAGAATGAAGAACATCACCTGATCCTGATGAAAAAAAATGACAATAATGTTTTTGGATATTGCTATGGGTTTTATTTGTTTTCTTTATCCAAAAAAAGATTTTGACAGCTATTTTTGACAGTTTAAACTCTGATTACAGCAAAGAAATATATAATTTTTTTTCCTAGTTTATATACGTTTACTTTATGATTGTCTAGAATAGTGTTTGTTTGTTTGCTTGCTTCAAAAATTAAATTTTTATTTATCAAAGGACAAGTTTTGTTTTCTTTATATGAGTACAAATCTGTTGCAGTCAGTAAAGTTATTCATTGAATTTAATGGCATTTAATTCAGGAACATAGTGTAGTGTCTTGTTTTATGGCAGTTATATAAAAGTTTCCAAGAACTGCCCATGTTTTCTGCCTACAACACTTTTGCATTAAACAGAGAATCATTGATACTCTAATTATAAAAGCATACTTACTAGTAAAACTGCTCCAGGATTTCTACATCACAGCTTATACACTTAATCAAAGATTCTTTTCTCCTATCATGTTGATTCGCAAAACTTACACTTGTCATTACTGGCTGTAGCTGTAGTTTGGGATAATTGAAAGCAAAATTCAGAATTTCAGAATCTCCTTTTCCTTCCTCTCTCTTTTTTAACATTTACTTTTCAATGCTTTGCTTACAGTCCTGTAACAAATACTGCTACCATGCTGGCTAAAAACTCTATGCATAACAGCTAATTGGCTATCTAAGACATCTTCTTTCAGTGAGCAATGGTCACTGAATAGAATACAGTGGTATTCTTGGAAAGGAAAAAAATAAAAAGAGAGAGAAGAATAATGGGCACTAGAATGACAATACAAGAAGAGGAGAAATCTCAGATTAGCCCAAACTCCTAGGCCCTAATCACTGTCAGAGGAATCTGGTAAATCAAGGAAAAAGACATCAATCCATTCAAACAGGATTAAAGGTTTAAACTGAAAACCAACAAACTTATTAGTCTTTGTGGGAAAAATTTGCTTTGGGAATTTTTAGAGGTGAAACGGGACACTAAAATATTTCAAAATGCCTCATGAAAGTGAATAATGAATAATAAATACATGCATGTTTCCTTTGTAAACTTTCAGTATTCAGGTAACAATTGCATATTTCAGATGGTGGACAGTTGCCAGCACTTTTTCACATCTGAAAAAAAATAAAATAAAAAGCTGAGCAAAACCACTCTGACAGAGATTTCCCTTCTGATTACACAAGAGAGTTACCAAACTTATTTTCTCCCTTTATTTGTGGAAAAGAGACAGGTAGCATACAGTATATTTTATATTACCATTTCTTCTCTTAAAATAGTGATTATAATTTAAAAGAATATGAAATGAAAGAACTACAATCGAATTTCTATGGTACAAGCAGTAGTCCATCTACACCAGCTTTGTATCATCATTGCTGAAGCTATTCTAAATGAAATTTTATTACAACTATTCTAAAAAAGAAGAAGGGCTGGTTTATAATACAGCTCTTTCTATTTTAATGAACAGACAACTAAGTCAATTTTTTAGCCAAATTATTAACTAGAGCACCTGATTCATGAACCTTATTTGACATATATCTGTGTTCTTTCTTAACATTGGAAACCTTTGAATAGGAGGTCTAAAAATCAAGATTTTGATCCTTGTTTCTTTCACATGAGCAATTGTTTATTAGAAGCAAATACCACTATCAGCTGCTAGTTACTGGCATTTTTATAATTATTAGCAATCCTGAAGCTATTCTAGTTGTGAGGTTTCTGCTAATGATGCCCATAACTTAGAAAAATTATTTGATTTAACAGTGCCTTCTCTTTGCTATTGGCTTCTCTAAATATCCTCAAGGAAGCTTTTTTCAAATAACTACACTGTACTATACAGCTTATTTATTATATTTACAGTGGACTTCTTCAATCCTAGTCAGCACGTATGGTATATCACAAATTTAAATAATGACATTCTATGTGTTATTGGGCTGGGGATATTTGACCTGGAATGCCATTAACTTAACTTATACATTTTAAAATCACGTTTGAAATGCTGAAAAACTAAGATTGTAGTGAATTTAATTTCAAAGTCATTTTGGATGTCCTTTCAAACTGTATGTGGTAATCCTTGATTTTTGCACTGATGCTAAATGTTAATGAACAGAGCCACAGTGTACCATTTCACCTAGAGCAATGAAAACATTAAAATCTCTTTAGAAGACTGAATAAAACTTTATTTTATAAATATAATCCTTGTTGAAGCTCTACCATTTCACTGTACTTTTGAAATAAGGGCACATGGAAAATATGGAAGAGTTCCTTTGAGATAGCTAACTAAAGCTACAAAATGAGCACGGTACAGTATTTCCAAGGAACACGGTTCAAAAGTTGTACGATTACTACTAAGGTTGTTTTATTCTTTACCACATTTGGAACAGGAAGTCTGTGTTGTTCTTGAAGAATTCTGAAAAGCAATGTCACAGTCTGATGACCTCTTCTCCTCATTAAAACGTTCCCAAAGACAGCTCTCTGCATGATGTTTTGTAGCTTCAGCAGCCATGAACTAATTTGTACCTCTTATTTTGATCATGCACTGGTGAAAGAACCAAACAATATTTTTCTTTAAACACAGAGAGGTCTTTCAACAGCTCAGCATGCACTTCTACCCTCTTTTTAATCTTGGAGCACCTATTTATTTGCTCTTTTCACCACTAAATCTTCTTTGCTCCTTTCTGCCCCCCTGCAAAGCTGCTAGTTAAAATCTTCAGTGTTTTTTCTTCATAAGCTTAAACCATTAGAAGGGTATTACCATAAAAAGGGAGACAAGGACTTAGAGACATGGTGCATCAAAATTTGCATTTCTAATTTTTAATCCAATTAAACTAAAATAATATTTATTTAGCTACAACCTTTCAATAATGGGTATAAATTCACTAAAGCTAATGGAAAATTTTCTTCCTGGAGGAAATTAGTTATAGGTGTTCACTGCAATAACTGATTGGTTCTGCATACTGAGTGTCTCCAGATTTTGCTTATAGGTAATTAGTATTCAGCTAGTTGATGTGTTTATTTTGCATACCTTCTTTTTTCATATGTGCAATTCAAGTCTTTTTTTTTTTTTGCTCTACATAGTGGATTCAGTGTATGCAAATTGTTAGGAGGTACTGTAAGGACATTATCTTTTAAAGCATAAGGCATATACATGGTAAAGGAGGATATATGGGTTGGTATTATTTGCATTACAACCAAGTGTGTTTTTATCACACAGCTACTGAATACAAATTATGCTATTACTAGTATTTCACTTTCAACCAGTACATTTTTATCAGTTTTGCTGTTTGTGTACGAAGTTACTGTTTGTATATCTTAACCAACTTAAACCCACAGGGAGCCTGGTTCTGCACCCACTGATTTTGGTAACCAACCAAGTAACCAACTCAGCAATTCTTTTACCCTCTCTCTGTCATGTCTAGTGAAGAGAGAGCAGACAGGGACTTCACAGAGAGAAGTACTAAATCTTGCCTTTTAAGGGGAGAAAAGCTGTGTTCTGTCTCATGAGCCCAAGGATAGCAGCAAGATGAGAAACTCCTCACCTAGCAAAATGCTTCACTGTTCTCCTGTGCCTTCTATGTTTATATGTCCGACAGGGGCCACCCTACACTTGAGCAAACCCCCTTCAGTGTAGCGACTGTGACCATGCTGCTGTTAGAGCATTATGTATGGGCATCTGAAAAGACATCCACCTTTCTTGAGGGAAGTCTGCTATAAAACCGCTATCATCCTATCTCCTCCTGGCTATCTCTGCTTCCAAAACTCCAGTCCAAATTCTTCAAGGTGTTTGAGCTCCAGGAAAAATATTGCAATGCCACAGAAACGGCATTCTCTGTATCTATAGCCCCCAGTGACACCTACTAATCTGCAGAAGAAGGTAACAGTACTGAGGGTGAGGAATTATTTCACTTACTTTTTTAATATTATACTGAGTAATTTCCAGAGATATGAATTACTCCACACAAACATTGGAACATGTTGCCCAGGGAAGTAGGGGAGTCCACATCCCTGGAGGAACTGAAGAGACTTCTGCACATGGCATTAAAGGACATGGTTTAGTAATGAGACTTGGTAGACTGACAGTTGGACTTAATGATCCTGAAGGTCTTTTCCAACCAAGATGATTCTGATTCTGTGATTCAATGATTATATGGAGGAAATGAAACCATGGCTAGTTAACCATTCCTGGTTGCTACTGCATATTATACAAAGCAAGGAAATTCCTGGACCTAGGATATGATTTTACAGTCTAGAAGATTCCTTTTGCATCTTCTTATTTCTTGGGCTACAAAGAACTGCTCAGTTGTCAACCAAATATTGTATTACCCTTGGTGTAAATCTTTCACATACAAATAATCTTAAATTTATAATAAAACATTTTACCTTGCATTCTAAGAGTAACAGACATGTAAATATTAGTTACAATTTTGTACTCTAAATAATCCAGCAGAATAACATTCTTAGTATCACAGAAGCATAGAATCAAAAAATGGTTTGGGTTGGAAGGGACCTCAAAGACCACCCAGTTCCGAACCCCCTGCCGTGGGCAGGGACACCTCCCACCAGACCAGGTTGCCCAAAGCACCATCCAGAGTGGCCTTGAACACCTGTTCCAGTGCCTCACCACCCTCTGAGTAAAGAACTTCTTCCTAAATATCACTAATTATTTTAAATATCTTCTGTATATGTATGATCAGTGAATGTTCATCAAGTCTTCTCTTGCTAATATGTCTTGTTATGTAGTTCTACATGATGATCAATCATTTATTCAGTCATTATCCAGTCCAGTTAATGTTTTTCTACCATATTTCTCAGGAGACAATTTCATATTCTAATATGACTCCTCCTATATTTGCATGAATAAACAAGCTTTGTTAGAGAATATGATTTATGTGTTTGTCTTTGAGTCAACATACATTTTTAATGAGAAACAGAAAGATCATTGGGTTGGATTTTATGTCTGTTTGTTTTTTCTATTTGACTTTTAAAATAAAGACTGAAACAAATAAATAATATAGCTTACAGTAAATTGAACTCTAGACAGAATGATAATAATAATAATAATAAAAAAAAAAAAAGAATAAAGAAAAAAGAATAACGAAAAAAAAGGGGAAAAAAAAGAAAAAAAAAGGGAAAAAAAAAAAAAAAAGGAAAAAAAAAAGAGAAAAAGAAAAAAGAGAAAGAGAAAGAGAAAGAGAAAGAGAAAGAGAAAGAGAAAAAGAAAAGAAAAAGAAAAAGGAAAAGGAAAAGGAAAAGGAAAAGGAAAAGAAAAAGAAAAAGAAAAAGAAAAAGAAAAAGAAAAAGAAAAAGAAAAAGAAAAAGAAAAAGAAAAAGAAAAAGAAAAAGAAAAAGAAAAAGAAAAAGAAAAAGAAAAAGAAAAAGAAAAAGAAAAAGAAAAAGAGAAAGAAAAGAGGCTGTTTTTTGAACATTTATCCCACTGAGAGGAAAATGAGCTGTATACCATTAGACTGGTCACCTCATCACACTCTAGCAACTCTTGTTATGGCATTTTTTCTGGAGCTACAAGACTTTCCCTTGGTGGAGCAGGATCAGAATAGGGAACATATGTAAGTGCCTGTGACTTAATGAGATGTCATTGCAAGGCCACTCCTCATTATCTTTCCTGGAAGGAATGTCAAAAAGGAGGATCCAGGGAAATTCAGGAAAACCAGCCTCAGCTTGATCGCTGAGAAAGCTATGGAGCAAATCGTCCTGGAAGCCATTTACAAAGATGTTGAGCTCAGGAAAGTGACTGTTATTAGTCAGCATGGATTTACAAAGAGGAAATCATGCATGACCAATCTGATAACCTTCTACAGTGATACTACTAGTTTGGTGAACAAGAGGAGAGTAAAGAATCCCTTCTCAGCTTTATGAAGGATTTCAAAACTGCCTCCTGTAAACAAAATGGTGTTCAGACTGGATAATTGCTCAGTGACATGGACTGAAACTGGCTTACATGCTGGACTCATGTATGCTGGAGGCATATAATCAGTACAAATATAAGCAGCACAAAGTCCAGCCAGAGGCCAGTTGTTAGCACTGTCCCCGTGGGGTGAATATTGGGTCCAATTTGGTGTAATGTTTTCATTAATGACTCAGATGATGGGACAGAGTGTATCCTCAGCAAGTCTACAGAAGATACAGAACTGGGAGGAGTGTTTAATACAGCAGGTAGTTGTGTTGCCTTTCAGAAGGACCTTGACAACTTATAGAAATGGGCCTACAAGAATCTCAAGAAGTTGAACAAAGGGAAATGTTCCTCAAGAGAAACAACCACATGCATTAGTGCAGGCTGGGGGATGGCTGGATGGGAAGGACCCATGCAGAGAATGCCCTGGGGGTCTTGGTGCATGAGTAAACAATGAACCTGTATAACAAAAAAGGCCAACAGCCTCTCCTAGGCTGCACCAGGATCAGCATTGTATCACGTGCAGGTCAAGGATATTATCCTACTCCTCTGCTCAGCACTGAGAAGGCCACAGCTGGAGGACTGGGCCCTGTCCAGGATTCCACAGTATGAGGAGGACATGGATGTACTGGAGTGAGTCAGCAAAGGGCTGTGAAGATGCTGAAGGGCTTGGATCAAGTGAACTACATGGAGAGGCTGAGAGAGATGGAATTGTTCAGCCTGGAGAAGAGAAGGCTCTTCTCCATGTGTATAAATACCTCACAGGGGTATAAAGAAGATGGAGCCAGACTCTTCTTAGTGGTGCCAATGGAGAAGCCAAAAGTCAATAGGCACAAACTCAAATGTTTAATCCAAATGAAACATACAAGAAAATATATATTGTTCAAACACTGGAACAGGTTGCCTGGGGAGGCTGTGAAGTCTCCATCATTGGAGGTATACAAAAGCCATCCGCATGTGTTTGTGGGCATCATGCTGTAGCTGACCCTGCTTTGAACAGATTGGTCTAAATGACCCAGTGGTCCCTCTGAACTTCAGCCATTCTGTGATTCTGTGATTTTTCAGTGCAGGTGAAACAAAAACGGGAACAACTTCTAGTACAATGACAAATGTTCTGAGTTAGTTTCCGCAACTATGGAATAATCCCAGGTGAGCCTTGTACCTGGCATTATTTGCTCTTTGGTTTTAAAGTATACACCAGGCATGGAGGGGCCATATTTTCCATCATAAAAAAAAGTTATTTTAGTGTTGGGAAGGCTGATGTCAGTAGACTGACAAGCCTTGTTCATAATCCAAGTCAAAAAAACTAGCTTGGAGAGGTACATCAACTTTATGAAGACTTCTGTAGCTTTGAATATAAATTTACTCGCAGCTCAAGAGACTACTGTAGCAAGAATAGTGTGTAAATAGAACTGCTGGAACTGCTGGAAAATAACCCTTCCTCCCAAACCTAAGATATGGTGTTTACATTGCAGTTCTTTTTATTCCATGATTTTATATACAATGAGCTCTAGATTTAAGGTAGGAATTGTCACCATGACTGTGTATGTTGCCAATTATGAAAGGCATTTTGCTCAAGAAATTAGTTTTCCAACTTTATTAGGCCTCATTCTTATTTGAAATTTTTACTTGGATGAAAAAACATAAATAAGGGTATGACAAAATTGATGACGTTTCTGAAGTCTTCTGATTCCCTAGAACTAAAGCAGTTGATTATGAGACAGAAACAGTCCCAGCTGGACTAAGCAGCTGTCTATGACTGCTGTGCAATGGTCAGGTTTCCACACTGTTTCCTCTAACCACTGAGATAAAGGAATTAACTTTGTTTATGAAAGACAGGCCCTGGGGAAAGAGAAGAAGACGCTACACTGTACATCAGAAACATAGGTCTTTGGTCAGAACTTCCAGAAGAGGTGAAAGATGCACTGAGCACCTCAAGGAAATTACAGAGCAAAAAATAAAGGCAATATTGTTATAGTGACCTGCTAGAATAACCTCATCAGAAGAACTTAGAAGAGGTGGTGGGGTTTGTTTGTTTTAATTTTTGTTTTGTTTTGTTTTTGCAACTAACAGACACATCCAAAGGGTGCCTCCCTTACTTGTAATAATAGGAGACTTGGGTTAAACACAGATACATGGTAGGAAATAATGTCAGAATGTAGAAAATCCAGTAAGCTTTCAGAACATGTTGGGAACAACCTTCTATTTAGAAGATAGAAGAAGCTACTGAGAAGCTTACAGCTGTTTTAGAACTGATTCTGACTAATAGGGAGGATCTGGTTGAGAAGCTAAAGGTAGAAGGTAATTTTGGTGAAAGTGATTACAAAACCATAGAGTTCACAAATCTAAAGAAAGGGAGGAATGAGAGCAGCAGAATAAGGACAATAGAGTTCAAAAAAGCAGACTTCATCAAACTCAGGGAACTGGAAGGTAGGGTCTCTTGGGAAGATATTCTAAGGAAAAAAAAGACTGCAAGAGAGCTCACACTTACTGAAAGGGACTATATTAAAGTTACAATGACACACTGTCATGATGCAAAGGAAACATATAGAGCATAGCAAGACACCAATATGGCTCCATCAAAAAGCTCTTTAAGGACCAGGAAAAGAAAAAAGAAAGCAGAAAAGTATAAATTTAAGTACAAGAGCAGGAACAAGGACCTACAGGCATAGATGTAATTGTCTCTAAAGGAATAAGATGCAGAACAGATAAAAGTGAAAGTGAGTTTCAACTAACAAGAAACATAGAGTACAACAAGAAAAATATTTTAGAAATGGAAAGATGACAAGGAAAATAATATGTCTGTTGAATAGAGAACAGCAGGCAATAAAGGCTAAAATGGCAGTATTACCTGTGTTTCAACACTCACAAAGGATAAGACTTGATCAGATACTTGATGTACAATACACTTAGTACCAATGCTGTTTGAAATACCATTCTCACTAGCAAAATCACAAATACTGAGTTGGTATAGATAAACATCATAAGATGGATGTTTAAATATCCAGAAAAAAAAAAACAAAGCACTCACAAGAAAGTTACCAAAAATTATCTGGCCAACTGTCAGATGTCAAGCAACAGAGTGCAGAGATTCATTGTAGGCTGCATTTAATATGTTCCTCAATGCCTTGGACAACTGACAAGAGAGTATACTTGTCATATTGAAACTGCAGTAGGTTGCAAACACTCAGCTTCATAGGAGTCAACTTTTCAATAATGTCAATAAAAGAAAGCATGGATTGAAATCACTGTGTTTGAATTCAATAAATACTAAGTAAAGTGCTCAAAAAAGGAAATTCAAATGCATAAATACAACAAGAGAATAGCTGACTAGTCAGTAATACTGAAGAAAAGTCTCTGGGCTTTCAGCAAATCAGACACCTAATTTAAGTCAAGAATGTGACAGCATTTCAAAAGGGCATTCCAGGAGGTATTTTGAGGAGCATCATCTACAAGACACAAGAGTTGTTCAGCATAGGAGAGATGTCACCTAGAGTGCTGTGTATACTTCTGGGCACTACAACATAATACAAAGATAACCTCTGCTTTGGAAGACAGCCCAGGTGATAAAAAGAATGTAACAGATTTAGAAAATACGATCTGCAAAGAAATGTTAAAAGAATTATTTTGTATTAATCAAAAAAAAAAAAAAAAAAAAAAAAAAGGATGAAAAAAAGAAAGAAAGAAAAAATCATTTAGAGGAAACTTGGGAACATTCTTTCAATACATGAAAGGGTTTTATAGGTAGTATGACACCCACTGTTCTTCTGCAGATGCCTTCTGCAGATTTGACAAAAAGTAAAAGGATTAAGGTTTGCTACCAGTAAGAACTTTTTAAGGATGAAGAGAGGTAAGTGTTTGAACAGGCTGCTTCAAAAACTTCATTGGAGGTTTTTAGGAACAGGTCTGACAAACAAAATTGCAGTGTTGGAAATTCCTTGTTTAATCTTGGCAAATCTTACTGTTCCTTTAAGCTTAAAAGTTTTACTTAAATAACTATCAGATTTTCACTACAGATTCTTCCTCAGAAGAGGCTTTTACTTTCCTCTCAGACCTTATAAAATTCAGGATGCAAAAGGGAAAGGTTCTGACCACAATTGCATAAGCAAATAATTTATCACAGTCCCATAGATTCCAATATCTGAAAATTTTATTCATATATTGACTCTCTTTATTTACTGATCTTACAGCAGAACTCAATAACCCCATCATGCCTGAAAACATGTTTTCCTCACAAGTCTCTGGAGAACAGTAGTCAGGACTGGTGTGAACATGTCTAGTATAACCCAGTTTGTGGGAAAGAGGATTATCATGGTGTTTATCTGGAGAGGGGAAAGCCTATGTTTTAGGGCTTTTTAAGACAGAAAATTCTACCGTTACGAATGGATAACTCTTCCCCAAACTATCTGCTTTCCTATATTGTCCAATTCCTGACTTTTGTAAGAACTCCCAATGGGGAAGACTCAGGGCACATGGATATTTCTTTTGATTTTCTCCCATTAGCAGTAATTGTAGACTTTGCCATTCTGAAGAACTACCTCAAACACTCTGTGCTAAAATAAAACCATGGCACCATTTCCTTTATCCAAAGATTCCTTGATGCATCGAGAAAAATATAATATATCCTGACTAGAATAGGTTCAATGGTGACAGGATTTCTCGGGCTTCAAATCCATGTAACCCAGCTCTTCCTTAAGGTGGCTGTTACACAAGCTGTGCTTCTCTGCTTCTTTACAGAGACATTGCCCCATGTCCCTGTCTGAAATTATGCTGCTGTTGACTCAAAAATTTAACTGTCTTTCACCAGTAGAACTGTCAATTCATATGTATCTGTGGTGTCCCATTTCCACGCAGGCCCTTTGCATTGCTTCATTTTGCTACAGTCCCGCATAATACCTTAATATACCTTCTCTCCCATCCTTTATATTTGGAAGCCTTGCTCAAGACAATGTGGTTCTCAGTGGCTTTAGCTACTGGTATGACACTGAGGCTGCTCACCCCCCAAATATTCTTCCATTAGCAGTGATTTGGAATCTTACATGCCTGTATCTTTTAATTATTATTTCCTTTTTTTTTTTTTTTTTTTTTTTTTACGTGATTACACACCTGTGTGGATTTGTTTGAAAGTGAACTGAGTATTTAAGTGAAGCAAGATAGAGGGGAAAATAGCTATTGTGTATTAAATATTCTTTGTTCTGTCTGTAATCATAGCGGCAAATCAGTAATTGTTTTGATATAGTATTGACAACTGAGTAACTATTAAATAATCTATTCGCTGTATAAAGGTCTTTGTTAGCATTGATCAAGCAGCCCTAATAAGAGACCCCACTAAAGCCACATTTAAAGCAAATGTAATTTTCTATGGGTGTTTTATAAACAGCCTAATTTTTGTGTTTAATGTCAAAACACCTCTCTTGGTGTGACCTTCTGGGTGAACCTAAACAGTCCGTATCGTGAACTCCAGATCCAGGGAGCTTCTTGGCCCAAAGCTGTCGCCAGTGGTGACAGGCCCAGCAGGGTCAAGCTGCAACTGCAAGCATGTGGACACAACACCAAAGCAAGCCAGGAACAGAGGAACAGATACTGAACTTAGTAATACCACATTTATCTAGGTTGACAGAGGTTATTTTGCATTATTACAAAATGATCTGTCTCTTCCCTCACCATACAGCAGCTCTTCAGGCAGTCTTGTTGTGGTAACAGCTGCCAGGTAGTTCCTGAAACATGCAGGCTCCTTCACTTGACTGACCTGACAGTATACGACTCTCATTTGAGTTCCTGCAAATTAATATGCCTCTTCCTGGAGATTTCAGATTATTCATTGCAAGGCCTCAGAATTCAAGCTAGTGATAGATAATGTGGCGAGGGTAGTCAAAGCAACCATTTTGCTCACTGGGATGACTATACAGCTCCAAAACCACGTTACTTTGTGAGGTCATATATAAAAGTCATCCCTACATTGCATGTAATTAAAGATAATAACACTGTAATAACACTGGTAATATTAATCATATAAATAATCTCAAATGCCAACTGTAACTCTGACAAATAAGGAATATTCAAGCTACCTATACACACTGCTTTTAACATTTTCCACCCAAAGATCTCAAAATTACTGAACTAGCTGGCAAGCATTATTTGGTAGGTATTATCCTTGCTTTATTACAGACATAGACTCTGACATGAATGTAAGTTAATTTATTTGCCAAATAACAAAATTATGGAAGAAATGAAAAAGAAACTACCACATCTAAAATTAAGTGAAATAATATGTAATGCATTTTTTTAAGGCAAGTACAAAGGCATAGTTGGCTCTTCTAAAAAAGAAAAAAAATAGTTATTTTTTTTTCTGGAAACATGTACTTTAGGATTAAAACAGAGAGAACTCTTGCTAAATCGTGTGAGTTCAGATTTTCATTTTTCTGTAGCAGAGTAGGCAGCATTCCTGCTGTGTACTTTTACTACTATTTTACTTTTTCTCCACTAGATGTCCTCAGCATGTCACACTATGCTTTGCTTTCACAGTATCTTTAATCTGAAAGGGTATATACTTTGTTTGAAGTGTGTATTATTAAGATATCATGATTAATGACTTTCACTCCAGAGTTCATTTTATTTGGAAGATTAGTAAGACACGGGTCCTCAAGAAGAGCGTAATAATTTAATTCTCTTCTTGAGATACAGCAGCTTTCCAATTTAGGGAGCAATTAAGAATCATGTATGCTTTCTCTCTAAAAATATTTAAGCAATCAAAGCCTTAAAACAAACAAAAATCCTTGCAGTAATAATCCTTATATATCAAAAGGGAAGCCTTAGCAGGTTTTTTGTTGCTTTTTTTTTTTTTTCCCTCTGTTATTCTATACTTTCAAAGGATGTGTAACAGTTCCACAGACCCATTCACAGTTGACTGGGCTAACAGCAGGAGTCTTGCTTAATTTGAGCTTTAATGGACCTTTAGAAGTAAGACGAGAGTAAGATCTGGAATGATCACAAATATCATATTAAGCCTTACCCACCTCCCCAGAAGGGCCTCTTTGACAAAGTATGGGAGGCTGGAAACAAAGTTCTTATATTAGACTCTTAAAGCAGGTAAGCTGAGCTAGAACTAATCTTGCAATACTTTAGCTTTTTCTGAAAATGCAGTAAGCTTTGTGGAGCTTTAGGTTTTCTCATGTACTCAGCTGTAAGTGCTGCCACAGTAGAACAGTACTGCAGAGGGCTGTGTGTCTGTTGCTTTCAGGGATGCAATAAGGATTTCTAAAAGGCGCCAGCAGGTATCCAACTGGAAACACTAGAGCAGCATGTTTCTGACTTGCAGGGCATCAGGTAAAAAGTTAATGCTGTGTAGATGAGCAGTTGCTATCTCAGAGAAAAAAAAAAAAAAAAAAAAAAAAAAAAAAAAAAAGAGAGAGAGAGAGAGAGAAAAGAAAGTACTCTGAGTGACCTTTTACTCGATAGCTATCACACATCCCTGGAACAATAGTAAACACTGATTGGGGGTCCACAACCTCCAGTGACTTCACGGCACATCAGCAGAGCCACCAGGACTTACTGTGACAATAAAAAGCCTAATTCAGCCAATAATAGCAAAGAATAGATGTAAGAAACAGTGAAACAAAGCCTAGTGCTCCTGTTGTCAGACATTTGCTACTTAGATGGCTAGGTATTTCAGCTTCCAGAAGTCGAAAAAGACCTTACTTGCTTGTGTGTGCGTGTGTGTGTGTAAAAGGCCCTGAAGAATTTTACAGTGGAAAACCAATCTTAAAAGTGAGCTGGCTAACAAGGCTGCTGAGAGGCTATTTCAGCTAAGAGATATCTTAGAGGTTTTGTGCAGGGTTTGTTTTTTAAAAGACAATGAAGTGTCTAATTTTCAGCTTGTTCCTCTCAAAAATATTTTCCTCTAGCTAGATCTTCAGTGATCTCTGAAAAAAAATGGTGAAAAAAACAACATCACAGGATTCAGGAAAGCAGAAACTGGGTGATCAAAAGTGGAGCTGTAGAGAAGACAGTCAAATACTTTCAAAACTTTCTGTTGTTTGCTTTCTCTTTAACATTTGAGCAACAAAGGGATTCCCCTGTGCCAGGGAAAATCTTCACTGACCCCATTGCAGCAGCATTCCTGTACCCAGATGCATCAGCAGGAGCTGCACATCTGACCCATGAGAAGTTCTCAATTGCTGTCATTTGTGGCAGATTTTGCCTGGGGTGGGTTATTACTCCCTCAGGAACCAACCTGAATTTTCTTAGTCTTAAAAGATTTCCAGAGCTTTCCACTTATACAGCCCTGTCACTTTGCCAGTGGGTTACACGTAGGCCACCAGGCAGAGCTGAGGCCTCCTTTTGGGATGTTTTCAGTGGTTTGGAGGCCACTGTGTGGGTTTGACCACAGAATGGTGTCCCTGGTGCTGATGCAGGACCACCATTCTGTGGCCAGGTTGTGTTGGACTTGAGGAGGCTCCAGCTGAGCCACCCCCTTGCCTCCTGTTTCAATGACAATGGCGTTACAAGGACCGAACTCCCAAGTTCCCTAAGACTTTCCCCCGGGGTACAACCTAGGGCAGTCTTTGTTTCCCGTCCCCAGCTGTGGGACAAGCTGCCCGAGGAGTGGCGGGTGGCCCAGGAAGAAATGACCATGCTGGGAACCTGGTCAGGTCACTTAGGGACTGTGGTCTCCTCTGCACCCCTGTCTGGGGGTGAGCAAGCCTCCAGCACCCCTGCAGGACTTGGAATGGTGGCCAAGGGAGGCTGCTGAGGACCTCAGAGTGGCACAACCAGGCAAGGATGGTGAGAGCAGAGTTGTATCTGGCTCTGCTCACCCTGTCTCAAAAAGTCTCAAGTCTCCCACCCCCACAGCAGCATGCAGCCTCAGTCATCTCTTGCTTAATTAGATAATTCAAACGTTAGTATCACGACTATCTTGAAAATAAGTAGCCATTCTGGTTGAGTAAAGATCAGATGAGATCCCTGGTTCCTGTTGTTTAATCCTTTTACAACTCAGCCAGCTGGAGCCGTATGCAATCTACGTACAACCAGCTGGATGCATCATCTTGTGAGAAGTGATTCAAAAACAGGTAAAGCTGAACCGCTTCAGTACTCCTTCACTTAGGCCTCAAGCACATTAAGCCAAACAAACTGCAATAAGTGAGCAGGGCACTAAGCCAAAAGTCACACAGGCTGACAGCACAGTTTTACTGCTGGCTTCCTGAGTCACCTTCAAGTCCCTAAAGAGCTGTCTGTCTGTACATCCCCATCTGCAAAGCAGAGATAATACTCAACCAAACTCTGTGGAGGGGGTTCAGCTTCTAGCAACTAATCATTTTTTTATGTGTTCTGCATGTTTATTGTATATATTGCGTAATAACTGACACACTTTCACAGAGTAAGGTAATTTACCAAACTGCTAAGAGTTTCCTGAGTGCCTTGCAGAGGTTCATTTTACCTCCTGAGTACCCTAAAACTCATAAAAGTGATCCTAATACCTTCAAAACTGAGAAATGTGGAGGTCTGTGATTGATTGAGCAAAATTTTTCAAAATTAGGATAGAGTATCTGAATTGATTCAAAGCAAAATTTCTCTGACTTTTTTGTGGCATAAATAATGTTCAGAGTGCTCAAAATGTAACTTGCTCATGAGGAGCGTTTGACAATGTAAAAGGAGACCATTTCCTCCCCGAAGTTCACGTGGTGGGCTGAGTAAAGCTCTCTGGGGCTTCCCCTTCTGCAGACTTCAAGCAGGGGAAATATCACCAAATATATCAGATCATCTGTTTTCTTCTACTCTTTCCTGTCTGCAGACTGTCTAAGGTCTTCTGAGGTTCCTCTGGAGTGGAACTCCCCTTAGATACCCCACAGAGTTCTTCTGGTCGACAAGGTAAAAACCTCAGCTTTTCTCCTTGTCATATGTTGCACTCATAAATATTTTCCTCTGCATTCCTGATTTCTCTGCTTTGAACTGTCCCTGTTAGACAAACATGTGCTTTCTCCATGCCTCAAGTGTCCTGATGCCATAAAGCAGGAAAAGTTCATGGACTACATAAGCTCATTCATTATGCTCTTCCACAGAGTTGAGCTCTGCCTTATTTATCCTTCTCATCTTTTTCCAGACTATATTCATCTTGCTGAAAGCTCATGTGTGGTCTAAGCTCGCCATCTAGGCTCCTTAATGGAGACACAGAAAATGATTAATTTCATCTCTGTTTTACAACTTCAGAGGATAAAATTACTCACCTTCAGAGTTCTTCTACCTCTTCCCTTCTTTCTCTCTCTCTCTGGGGGAAGTCTAAACAACAACTTTAGACTGAACGTTATCATTTCTTTAATGAAAATTAGATGAGCTCAATTTCAATCCCACTTACCAAAAGCTTCCCCCAAATAACTGTTCTATTCCTCCACTCTCTAGTATTCTTGGAAATTGCAGAAGCTCCATGATGAGCCTCAAAAAGAAGGAGATGTGTCATGATATATAAAGCTTGCCAAGCAGTTGATCCACTGAGGAAAAAAAAAAAAAAAAAAAAAAGTACTGGAAACATTGTACAGTCCTCTCTCCTGGAAAAGGTTAGGGCTGCATGATTCTGCAAAATATGAGATGCTTGGAGAAAGGGAATATATTACTCCCAAGAACCTCCACTACCTCCCCATTTCATGGCTCAAAAATTAAGACTTAGAAACCAAGAAAACACTAAGTAGCACTCTCAAAAAGAACATCCAAATGTTCTTTTGGATTAAAGACTCCACGTCTTTAAAGACCACAGACTCTTTAATTAAAGACTCTTTAATTAAAGACTCCATGTACAGGCCAAATATCTAACACTGTAAAGAGTTTACAGTAAAACACACACATAAATACACATAAATACATACATAGTTCCAGGATCCTCTGTGAGGAATTATCAGCATGAATGCTACTGGTATTAGTTGATAATAATAATAGTATTTAATATAGATATTATAGTAGATAATAGATAACCCAACCCTTTACTGTAGGAGACTCAGAGTATCTTACTAGATCCAGACCTCAGGAAAGAGATGCAGGTGGTCTTTCTTCCCAATTTGTCCAACCAGAAGGCTATTTATTTTCTACAGAGGCTGCTGTATCTTCCATCCTTAGTGATCTTTAATTTACCATCCTTTATCAGCATAAATAATTGGCATAAAAATATGAATATGTAAAAGCATAGTATAAATATTTTGTTGTATGTTCTATTTTTTTATTTTTTTTTGTAATAGAAATCCATGTTGTGTTCTGTATAAACGCTTACATAGAAAGTGTTTTGAAAATCTCAACTATACTCATAACTTTTATGTATATATAGCTAGCTACACAAGTAATTTTTCTAGTATGTTCTAAAATCGCTACTGTTGTTGTAGTTAGAAATAGTATAGTTTTCTGAAATTATAAAGTATTAAAGTGCATTATGACACAAAGTTCATATGGGATGGGGTGATATTCCCTCTGAATTCAAGTTTTATCCTTGAGTTTTATCATATCTTTTCATTTTTTGTAACTCATGTTCTTGAAAGATGAAATTCAAATAAATTGTTGTGCCTAGTATTTTAGTAAAGTGTTTGGGAAAAAAAGTTAATGCAACCTGGCAGAGGACTATGAAAACTCACTCTTTCTTATGTCAAATGTAATACTTCTTCCAGAACAGACGGTGCTCCTGTCATAGTAATAACAAGTCCAGATTCAGGAATATTTTTCATCAGTTGTCCATAACAAAATAGATTAAGTTATGGTATTACTTGCATTCCTACTGTTAAGTACACGTTTAAGTGTTTGGAAAGCTAAAGCATTCTGAATTTTAATTTCTGGATAGAATATATTATTAAAATTGTTTTTAAGATTAAAAAAAAAAATGAAAATGAAGGCTTGCCTTTAAAGTTCAGTTTTAACAAACTGCTGATTAACTTCCTAAGTGTTCTTCCTTAATGTGATTCTCTTTTTTAACATAAAAGCTGCCCAACCATTCAGATGTTCAACTATACCTGTGGCAGGTCTCAGAACCCATATCAAATCATTGCATCCTAGGAGCACATCTTTAAATGAGGCTGATTTTATGCATTTCTGTATTGATAGAGATTAAAAAATTCCCAGTAATTAATAGCAGTGAAGAGGAATTGACAGAAATTCTGTGGGAGTCCCTAAAAGCAATCCTCAAAGAAAATAATAAATATTTTTTGAAAGGAATAGCACTGAGCAGGGAAAAACAAATCTTTTGGGATGATAATGGCACATTTTAAGAAATGCAGCATTAAAAAAAAAAATCCCATAGGAATAGTGCTAAAACCTGTAAAGTTCAATAGAATTGAATAGAATAATAATAATAACTGAAAACTAACCTGAAAGATGTGTAAAATCAGACTGGGGAAAAATGGTGCTAACTTTTTATCTAGGGGAACAGCAGTCCTCCAGCACAAGCCCACACATTTTCTATTGGCTGTTGACTAAACTAACAAAGGAGTGAGAACTCCAATCTTCCCTAATTATTAAAGAATATGAACATTGAATAACATCAACCCCATGTCTCAGTACCAAAATACAGATCTGCCTGACTACTATCTCATAACATCAGCACCTCTCAGATAATTGCTGGGAGAGGGGAACATCATTTAGCTTTTTAGCACTCACAGGATTCTGCTCACTAATGCAAAATCTACTGAACTCTGAAGAGTATAAAGTGGTCAGCATTACAATCATAAATTAAAACGTAAAAAAGCAATATTCACCTACTTTTACAGCAAAATGTGTGTATGAAAATCCACTGCTGCCACTTACGTATTTCAGGTAATAACTGTTCAAAAAACATCTATATCAAGGGGACTTTTTCTATCTGAGGTTCAGCTCAAGGTTAAGAGATGCCAGTCTGTGTGCCTGCCTGTAGAAATCCACACTGTGTTAGGTATCTTAAGCTTCCATTACAGGCACTGGTTATCATGGCATCAATCAAAGAACAATTCAGTTCCCCTTGGAGGAGCTAGTCAGTTGAATTACTCTCCAGGCACTGTACTGCCCAGATCTTCACTGAGTTTAAGGGAGTTTAGACACTTAGCTCACAGGGCACCTCTCTGTAGGTGTCCAAATCTCAATTCAAATCCCATTTGTCTAGAGGGCTTTAAAGCATAATATTATGGAACTTTCTGAAAAAGGCAGAGTTTCATTCTGCTCAGACTTATTTCCTCTAAGATTCAGCTTGGTCCCCATCTTGGAAGAACTACTTACATTCTGTATGCCAAGGGGGTATGCGCCTGCAGTTCTTCTATCCTTCATGTATGTGACAGGATATACTATTTAATTGAGAGATCATAGGTTGTTATTTTTTATCTCAGGACCCTGTTTTATTTAGTGCAGAAGTCTAACAATAAATGTGATAAAAAAAAATTTGGGGTTTGGGACAAGAGGACATTGTACATCTGCTTGAGATCTCTTTCCATAGTTCTAATATGATCTACAGAATATTGTTCTGCAGAATTTATCATGTTCTTTGCTGTTGTATACCTCAGTGATCACATATCTCTACCTCTCCATTTATCATTATTTGCTGTAAGCAATTTTTTTTTTCTCTTTGATACTAATTTGAAGCATCTTGAGGCAGACCTTATGTGTTCAAGCTGGATACCTCAGTCCAGTCACAACACTATCAAAAACAGATAGGAGGGAACTTGTTTGTGAAGCATTCTCAGACTACATCTAATATGCTTAGGAATCACTGACTTCAATAAAAAGTGGCTGTAGTCACATTGAAAGAAATTTGAAGAAGGATCTAAAAGTGATTTCTTATATTAAGAAATGGTTACAGTGCTTCAAGAACTGTGAAACCTGGGGACCTCCTCAATCTGGTGAGGCTGAAACCTACAACCCACAACTTCCCAGGAGATTGTCCAAACCACAAGTTTTTCATTCCATCTCTTGAAACCAGGCCACAATTCATCCAGGAGTCCCTGGGACAGAGATCAAGTTTGACCCTGTTGACCACTGTTGACCACCACGACCACCATGAGTTAGAAGTCAGGGGCTGGGGACCCTGCTTAGCTTCCGTTTACACATCATGGATTAAAACATAAGTGGACAAAAGGTAAAATTGACTTTGGTAGCAGGGACTAGATGCCACTGTTGCAACCAGTTAAAAACATCTCTCTGAAGCCTGGTCCCAGCCGCAGCCCTTCCATCTTTTAAATGCATTTGGCTCCTACACTGAAGAACTTCTCTACCCTCCACTGTGTTAGAATGATTTCACAGTTTTTCTAATCCCTTTTTCAAGTAAATGAACACAAAGACCTATAAATAGATTTTAAATTACTGTCTCTATCACACGCAGTTGTGGAGGACATGAAATCTCTTGAGAGTTTGATCTGTGTTAATTAAATTAAAAAAAAAAAAAAATCTCCATAAGGTCTAAAGCATGCTTAATGAATTAACATGGAGGCCCCGTTGAGCAAAAGCCTTTTAAACTCCTGTGAAACAAATCAACTCACATTTTATTATTATCCACTTAACAAATTTAATCTGTCACTTTATATCATGTGAAACCACAGTTTTTCATAAATGCTAATTAAAACCATTAAAAATGGAAATCTTCTTCTAAGGGGTTTATGCAAAGTGTGAATATTGATGCAAAGAGATAGGCTTATTTGTCCTTATGAATGAAAGATAGTACTTCTGTTACAACAAGCTATGCTTGTGAAAAAGAATCTTCTGGGAGTAAGCATAGCTGCTTAAATAAATTTGAGACATAGATGGCTTCAACAAAAACTGCTAGTTGGAAACTGCTAGTGCCATGGGTTACCACTGATTTTTGGGGAACGTCATCACACCTGAATCACAAAAAGCTGAAGAAAGAAAAACAAATTGAAACGAAAAATAAGTGCCTCCTGATTTAAATCCACAGAACCCATATGGATTAAAGCCATTTTAGTGATCATCTTGTCCCATAAGTTACTAATGTACAGGAATAATGATGCTCATAGCAAAGCAGCAGAACTGAGTTGGGTATGATGCACAGAGCATCAGAGTGAATAAACCTCCAAGCAAGCAGCAGGAAGGGGTTGAATTCACATGCAGTACATCCCTTCTGTGCCAACTGTTCTTACTCTGCCAACTTTTTTCCATATGATTACTGCTACATTTTCTGCTAGTAGATCCTAAGCAAGATGACAGATCGGTAGGAATAAACATGAAAAATTCAGTTTAAAAATCTTCTTGAAGTCCATGTAAGTAGCCTTTAACTCTTGCTTTCTTTACATTTTCTTCTGACCTTTGCTCTTTGTCTTGCATGTACAGTCATTTTTATTTTTTTCCTAAAGCTCTTCAGACCAGTCCATTTTCCAACACTTGAGCACACATCACAAACACTGAAGCCTCCTAGGAAAGCATTGAAAAATACAACTGGAAAGGTCATCAGGAAATCACCTCATCCATTCCCCATATCTACTACACCCATCGTTCCTGACAGGTGTTCATACAGTAAGATTCCTTCACAGACAACCTGACATTTCTCAGTGGTAGCGTGTATAAGCCCTAACATAAACTCAAATGTTACTGTTACCTGTTTATTATTATTTGTCACATCAGAAATCACTTCTGTTGGCCACGTTTATATTTATTGCATATTTATATTTGTTTTCTATATAGAAACATATATATAAAGATAAGTATTATATATATATTTTATAAAACGTATTTATGAATTTTATAACATGAACACTCTCCTGGCTATTTAATTTTCTTAGACAAATATGTCTCACTATTAGAAATGTTAAGTGGTTTTTAAATGCTATATATTGTGTTTTTAATACAATGACTTTTTTTTTTCTTTCAACTATCCTAATTATCAGGGTCTGCAGACCTCCAAAAAAAAACTATTCGTGTATAAAGTATACCTGCTGTCTAACAAGAATTTCAATAGCACATGTCACAACATGAAATTAATAAGCTAAGTTTACCAAAAGGGATGGCACCTCTTACTGGTAAATGTGATGGCATTTCATTCAATTGAGGAAATTCAAGACAGATCTGAGTCACTCGCATTCACATGATGTCCAAGTGCCCACACATAAAAAAAAAATAATATACACAACTTCTTACTCCTGAGACTTTATACCTCAAATGTTTTAGACCAGTGATTTCACATTGGTTTCACTTTTTGTCAACATAACACTCTGAAAAAGAAATTTTGCAAACATGGGATCATATCCTCAGACTCGTTTCAGGAGACATTATGTTATCTCAGCCATTCCAGCAGGGGATTTTTCTTCCATCGGGGTATTCCTCACATACTCTTGAGCTGGGATATAGTCATTATACTTTTTCCTAAAGCATAACTCAGTGGGAATGAGAAAAGCAAAAACCAAAAGGCAAGGATACAGGTAAGTATCTACAAATACACAAATAGATTCCAATGAATAGGCCAGCATCAAGACACTGAGAAACTGACAAAAAGCCACCTTTGTCATCTCTCTCTGATTCTGTGTCAAAAACAGGTGACAAAATTGAAGAGACAGAAAAGAATCATAGCAGTAAAACAGATGTATTTAGGAGGGGAGAAAAATGAGTCATTTCTGAAAAGTCAGTAGTTGAGTTCTCTCTTATTTTCAATAGGACTGTTCAGAGGAAAAAAAAATGTAAAAAAAAAAAAAAAAAAAAAAAAAAAACAACTGTAAAACCTGCATATGTAAGCAGCAGAAATAAATATGGCAAGAAGAAGAAAAAAAAAAAAAAAGTTCAGATACTCAAGCTGGAGACAATAATAGGGCATTTTCAAGATAAAAAAAAAAAAAAAAAGCCAATGGTAGTATTTAGGCAAGTACAAGATACTGATGGCAGAATGATGTGAAAGTGATAGACTGAAAAAAAAAAACCACAAGTTAGCGCAAATATAGCCATTGTCCTTAAACTCTAGTGCTAAAACAAAACTGTCAGGGATGATTTCTCAATTGCTATGAAGGGCAAAGACAGTGGTGTCTGACCAGTAAATAGTTCTTTTATTTGAGTTAGAGCATCCACAGCACTGTAAAATCACCATCGATTTCTGCATTTTGTTGAATCACAGAATCATAGCATCAGTTAGAAGAGCCCAGGTTAAAAGGGATCTCAAAAGATCATCAGGTCCTAGGGGAGCCTAGATGAGATTATCTAGCACCCTGTTTGATTGCATCTTGAAAACCTCCGGTGATGAGGAGGCACATGCACAACGCTCAGGACCTAGTGAATAGTCTCTGAGAATTTTGAGAATGATCCCAAAACACATAAAAGTATACATAATAACAATAAAATTGTATTCTGTCAGAAAAGAGAATGACATGCAAAAGACAGGTTAAATGCTTTCCATAAGCAAATTATTTATACCTATATCTATGCAAACTGAGTATAAAATGAAACCAAAATAAAATGGCAACATGAAAGTCTGCTTCATGTCAGATAAACCTGTCTTGTGTAAATGGACATAGTTTATCGCATTACTAATATATCACGTCAGGCAGGCAGCAGCTTTGCATTCAATAAACACTTTTTGCTCTAGATATTGCTACTCGTTATGTCTTTCACCTTTCTATCCTGTCCTTTTATTACCTTATCACCCAACAGCCCTAGTCATTAAGAATCTGACATCTTATCCTTTTACATATGATCAGATAAGCAGAGCAAACCAAGAAACTTTATGTGTTAGACAATGGTAGTTAGATGAAAAAGGTTCACAAAGATCCTGACACTATTGTGAGTCATTTGGACATGACACAGGGATAATCTTATGGAAAAAGATGCTGACAAAATTTGCAGCCAAGATATCAGAAATTAGTCTAGCATAAAAGAAAGGAAAAAAAAAAAAAAAAAATGTTAAATTACAAGAGCTTCTTAAAGATATGGCAAATTTTATTTTTAAATTAGCTTTCCAGCATCCCGTCCTACTATAACGTCTTCTCCTATCAAGAGGAGAGCTTCTTCAGATAAATATGCAGCTCTCCTTCCTTCTTAGACCAGGAAGAGAAATCTGATCATTGAGGGTAAGTAGAGAAGACAAAATGAGGATTCGTGATACTTCTCACCCAAGGCTACTTTCAAAGTCAAAGAGAGCTAGGCATCCTGCATTGCATACATATGTGGATATATATGTGTATACATACATAAGTATATGTCTATATATACTTATATATTGCTTGCACAATTCCAGGCACAAAATCTATGCCGCAGATGGGGTGACACTGGACTCAGCACACACACAATGTGCACACATGAAGAACAAATACACACAGCACCTCCTCAGCGCTCATCGCACCTCTGAAGCCATGGCACACACATTTAGAGCTGTCTCCTCCATGGAAAGGCCAAAAAGCCGTGGGTCGCAACACAGACTTGTCCTTTATGGAGGCAAAGTCCTCACTCCTACGTTCCAGACTCCTTTCCAGAGAAGGAGCTGGCAGAGAAGCATAATCGCACTTTAAGGTCAACTGAAAAAGGGCATGCGTGGTCTCCTTCATTTAAGCATCACATGTTGTGCAATATGTTGAAAGAATATAGATCCCCCTTTTTTATATCTAAAAATACATAGTGACATTTGAAAGGAGGAAGTGTATTCCAAATATAGATGTGGGAGATTTCAGCATTGTCATCCTGTGCTGCTAAAAGCTTTGATAAAATAACTGAACACCCATTGTTCCATATACATAGAGCCATTACCAGCAACTGAGCGCTTACAGGACACTGCATATTTTCCATCCATTCGGGGCACAGTTTTGATTACTTTACTCATGCTTAATAGTGCTTTATTCTTGAGTAAGTCCTCTTATGTCAGTGGTAGCAACCATGCAATATGAATAAATATATTCTAATACTGGACTTTAAAAAAAAAAAAATGTTTCATTGTTCTTTTATAATGCAAGCAAATATAAACTCCTTCTTCCCTTTTTGTGGGTTTATTTTGAATAAATTTTCCCTCGAGGATAAATGGACCAATATAAACACTGATGTATTTTTAGCAAAGTAAAATAATAAAATGGTTCCTTTAAATGTTAGTTATGTCACGAAAAGATAATGATCTACAGATGAATTTAGAAGCTAAGACTTTTCTATTAATTATGATTATTAATTGAACAAGATGTCTCAAGTGCTTTGGAAAACATTAGGAAAGTGACTGCTATTAGGAAAGAAAAAATATCTTAGAGTTATTAGAGTAATTTTAGCATTCTGTAATAAATTGCAGAACACAACTATTTTTACATGACATTCAGTTCTACAGACACTTTAGGGGAAGTAGGACATGCATAGGCTTCTTGCCTCCATCAAATCTGTAGCATCTGAATGCCAGTAAAACATCCAGTCTTTATTTTCTATTTTTTTTTACAGTTTTAAATATAGATTGACCAAAGAAGGGATGGAAAAATCAGGACATGGTTACCTCCTCAGTGTCAGATATTTTAAAGAATACACTGTCGTTTTTTTTTCTCTCTCTTTCACCTAGCTCCCTTTGTCTTGGCTTGAGAAACCTCTGACAGCTTGTCAGAGAGCAGACTGCTTTCATACTGCCTTGCGCCCAGGACAGCTATTCCAATTAGAAACTGAAGTTCTGGTTTTGTCACTGTGCCATCCTAAAACTTCTGACCAAAGTCAGCAGCAGTGATGTAACTTTATGTTCAATGCCATTATACCTACATCTGGCAACTGAGATGTGAAAAGTCAGTGTGCAAGAGTCTATTTGAGTGTGAAATCATTAAGGTTATACCACATTCTACATCTCTGAAAAATCCAAACCACATTTGCTGCTCTGTATTTAATTAAAAAAAAAAAAAAAAAAAAAAGCATTAAGCTGTTTTCACTGCCACACATTGAGTTTTACATGGCTGGAAGTCTTTCCACCAGAAAAGCTCACTGGAGAAGCATGGCCCTACGAAGGGCACCAGAGCCTGAGCAGGACCAAATCATCCACTTGCTATCTGGAGCATGGACAAGAAGCTGACTCACGCCAGGGCATCAGCCAGCACCGACAAAGAATGGGTGCTGTACTTGCACATACTATTCTAACAGCGATTTTAACATCATACATCAAAGAATATGATTCAGCCAAATATATATGTGTATTTATATATATATATACTTCTGTCTAAGCATCTCAACCCTGACCTTGTGAAGTACTGCAATAGCCACGCAATAAAGGCAGTTTTATCCTATGCAAAATTTTACACATAATAATAAATTTCATGACATCTTCATAAAACAAATAAACACTCTGGTTGTTAGTGTTACTCTCCCCTTAACACACTACTTTCTCATCCCAATGACCTTTAAATTATGATACAAAGTATTTAATGGCAATTAAACGTATTTTCCTCTTTGTTCAAAACAATGATCCCCAACCTGTTCAGAACATCGCTAGGCATCAATGTAACACAAATGCATAAATAAAAATATCTTAGTTATTACAGCTTGCTACAGTGAAGTTAGGCTTCTATCTATCCTTTTTGTGTTTTTGTTTTTGTTTTTTTTTTCTTGTTTTCTCTCTTTTCTTTTTTTCTTTTCTTTTTTTTTTTTTTTTTAATGGCTTAATGCATTACAACCAGCAAAGCATCTGCTTTCTTGTTTCTATTTCCTGAAGAAATATTCAGAAAAAATGTTACCTTCAGTAATGCTGCAGGCACATGGTTTGCTGTGTGTATTTTCTGTATTGGCTTTTCAGACACAGAGCATGTTCTCCTTCAGTTCTATATGAGTGACTGTGTCTCCCTTTAGACAAGGTCATGCTATATAAACCAAAGTCGCTTCCTCTTTTTCGCAGAAAGCTCATTCCCCGTTTATTAAACAGAAATCTTCATCTGTGACTAATGTAGAAGCATAACTATTTTGACTACTGCCAGCTCAGAGAAATTTCAGTATATTATATAAAAATAAAAACAATAGGTGTTTCTAAACTGCTATACCTCTAACACAATTTTAGTAAAGAGGCCCTTAAGAATAGCAAAATGTCCAATATTTCATATGGTAAAAAATAAAATACCTACTTAGTCTAATGAATAGCAATACTACTCAATACCAAAAGACAAACAAAAAAGTAAAACTGATGACTATTTCCTTGGAATGCTGACTACATTTAGGAAAAAAAATAACATGTATAAACATTTTAATATTATCTTAATTTATGTGCATTATTTATCTCCTTATTCATTCTAAGTGTTCCAGTAAATCAGCACACAGTTTGTTATATATTACAGACCATAAAATTTTATTGATTTTTTCTGTGTAATTGTGAGTATACTTAATCAGGGTTGTGATGGTTGGATGCAGACAATAACATGTGGCTTTTCATTGTTAACACTCCAAAAACAAAAGATATTCCCTGTTCTGAGAATGGCTTTGAATCCAACTTTACTTTAATTTACTTTGCTATTGCAATGTATTTTCTTTTATTATTTGACTGAGTTAGGTGTTATTCTGACAGATTCAGCTTTAAGGAAGTTAACTCTGTATGGCAAATCTCATTTCTTCGTTAAGATTACATTTACTGTATGTGAAAATCACATCTCTGAGTGGAAAAAGTATTGTTCACTTCACAGAGATTTACAAAACATTTTTCTGAGTTTGAGGCAGTCTTTACTTTATTATGCATCTGGTTCTGTCTTGGGCATGATCTCTTTTGCATATGAAATGTTTTTTCAGACAAAATTTTCAGGATTTTTTTGCCTTTGTTTAGAATTTTAAGATGCACTTAACTTATTTAAGATGCAGTCAACTATGAATATGTAGTTTGATCAGGGCTAATTTGTGCCTTTTGCAGGGAATTCAAGGAATGTAGGAGGAATATGACTTTTGGGTCATGAAGAACACTAATGCATGCTCACAAGAAATGACATGTCTGCCCATGAAATCCTCTGCTCAGGTCCTCCTGCTCTTCCCTAAATAGGGATCAACAAGTTTTGACATGCCCTTACTAGCAACTTGTGAACCCAAGGGCTACGAGCACATAACTACAAAGATTAACAACTCTTTCCTCACATTTGGTTTCCGAATTCTTTACTATAACCAGTTTGTCTGCTAATTCTGAGTTTTGCCTGTAACATGCAACAAGCCAATGTGCACACTGATAGTTTGCAAAGTTTCTGTACTGCTGTCAGGACAAAACTGCAGCCCTGTCACCAGCTGTTGAGGACGAGTCTGGGTACCCCCAAGTGTGTGTGAACCACCTGGGTTCCTCCCACCTCTGCTGAGGCCACATTCCCATCTTAACGTTAGACATAACAAAATCTGATCGAAGGCGAGTTACCAACTCTCGGGATGTCATTTTAGTTGATTTCCACCCACGCTACCCTTCTCTGTACTCCCACGGTTTCATTATATTGCCTCACCTGAAATTCCCGGACTAGATACCGGGCTCCCCACCCACACACACAAATGCTGCACCTCGGTATGCCCTTCTGCTTGCAATCTCTTCTCAAGGAACTCAAAGGAAAACATGCAGAAAGTCTCTCTTTTCCATAATTGAACCTCTTACTCCAAAGTAAGTCCTCATACTACACAAAATATTATGGGAAGCTGAAGAGTAGGATGTCACTTTTAACAGTGTTTTATCTCTTCTCTTTGTAATGAATGTAACTGTTCTTTGTGTCCAATCCTTCATTCAGCATCAAAAGCAAAATCTCCTAAACTTTTAGACATGAACACGACTCTTTGGCCCGTAATATTACATAGCATGATGTAACAGGGGTTTGTAGAGCATCCTTTAAGAGCCAAAGTCTCTGATCACTTTGTCTTACTCTAGAACAATTTGTCTCAACAGTCAAACTGAAGTAGGAAAAAGGAAATATTACTGGCATTTTACTATCTACTTAGTTATAGGAAGTATTTCTATGCTTCCCTACTCTACTTACTGGTTACTTCCTCTTTATTCAATATGACTAATTTACAAACTGATAACAACCTAGTTCTTGTTAGAAACTCCCAGGAGGTGCTGTTGTGGCAGATGTTGGAGTTTAACTGCTGAGTCATTGTGTCATCTGATCATGCCAAAAATGACTCCTAAATTTACAGATATATGTCAAAATTAAATGAAAATTCACAAGCTGATAATAAAGTTCTTTGCCTTGGATTCATGTTTGCAGATAGCAACTGTAAAACAGAATTTAGGAAAGTTACCACAGACTTTCTCCAATGGAGTGCCTGAGCTTCCTGCCCACCACTCAGTGGGTATGCTTGTCAACATCACCCTCAAAGAGTCCTTACACTAGACAATACCATTTCTTTAAAAAAAAAAAAAAAAAATCAACTCTATACATATAGCCTCAATTGACAAGTACTCAATGTAGAGAATCATCATAGGCAGTGCAATATTTTTTGACACTGATTTTATTAGAGTTCTAGAGAGGGAGAGAATACTTTAATTTTCAAAGCTAAACCAAATGCATGACAATAACATCATAATAATTATCAAATAATAATAAAATAAAATAAAATAAAATAAAATAAAATAAAATAAAATAAAATAAAATAAAATAAAATAAAATAAAATAAAATAAAATAAAATAAAATAAAATAAAATAAAATAAAATAATTACCAAAGCAAGGAGATGACCAAGGTATTGATGGCCTCTGCATCTCTGAAAATATCAGTAAGAACACTGAAACTCAATACGGTTACTGCAGGTTGGGTACTACCGCAGGCCGTGTCCTCAGGAAGGAGATGTGCAGAGATGAACCTAGCAGGGGCACCCACCCACCACATCCTATTGCTTCCCCAGCTAGAGAGAGGCAGTGATATAACCTGCAAGAGCTGGGCATTGCCAGTAGTACCTAGCAGTCCACACTATGTGCTTGCCTTATGCAGACTAGTTGTCCTATTCTTTCCCTCAAAGATGAGAATGTAATTTCAGCAATGAAATTAGTATAGGTATAGGCCCAATATTAGCATTAGTGTATTAGTATAGGCCCAGTAAAAGTACCTTTGTAGCATATGTGTTTCTTACCAAAGAGGATGGCTATGTACCACTCCCCAGGATCTCCCTTGATTGCCTGCTATCTGAATACACAAATTATACAAGCCTAGGAGAAGAAGGAACCAAACTATAAGGGAAGAATTAGTCATTTTGACTTAGGCAATTCTATTTTTGGTCATGTATTAACCAGTAAATCCTTTATGACAAAGGATAAATTATATCACAAACAAAAAGTTATTTTTTCTTTGTGGTAAATAACTACAACTCATGATAGAACAGGAACTATAATTACTCCTTTAAAGAAGGAGAGACTATTGCAGTGAGAGCTATTCAGAGACATATATGTTGTCCAATTCTGGCTTGCAACTGTATTCATCAGGCTTAGTGTATGATAAAAATATTTTTAAATTCCCCCAAAATACTGATTCCTGCAATTTACATAGTTGAAGTATAGCTGCATATAAACCATCTACCCACTGAACCTTCATTAAATTGAGTTTCCAGGTAAAGACGTGTAAGAAAAACATTGAAAGAGTGTGAGATGAAATAATAGATTTCTAAATTGTCCTGGTTTCAGTTAAGATAGAGTTAATTTTCCTCCTAGTAGCTGGTAGGGTGCTATGTTTTGGATCAAGATGAGGAGAGTGCTGATAACATGCTGATGTTTTAATTGCTGCAGAGCAGTGCTTACACCAAGCCAAGGACTTTTCAGCTTCTCGCTCTGTGCTGCCAGTGGGCAGGCTGGGGGTGCAACAAGAGCTGGGATGGGACAGACCCAGGACAGCTGTCACAAACTGGCCAAAGTATTGTTTAGCATGACATCAGAGGGTATATTGGTATATTCCATATATTCTCTATTATATGGAATATACCCTCTGATATCATGCTAAACAATTGATAGGGGTGGCTAGCTGGGATGGGGGGGGTGGTTGCTCAGGTATAGGCTGGGCATCGGTCATTGGGTGGTGAGCAATTGTATTGTGCGTCACTTGTTTTGTACATATTATTATTATTATTATTATTTTATTTTATTTTCTGTCCTAATAAAGTGTCTTTATCTCAATTGACAGGCTTCACTTTCACGTTTCTCTCCCCCGTCCTGGAGAGGGAGGGGGGAGGGTGAGCGAACGGCTGTGTGGTGTTTAGCTGCCAGACAGGTTAAACCACAACATAACTCTAGAGTGAGTTCCACAACCCTTTCAAGTCTCCTTGTGTATTTAATGCAGGCCTGACTCGGGGAGAATTTGGTAACTTTGCCTGTGACAAGCACCACCACTGCTCCCTAACACCGCTGTTCTCAAGGGGCACAAGCTGCCGTGACAACGAAGACAGTAAAAATGCTGAGCTCCCTCCTCACTGCAAGCAAGATCCAGCTTGGAGTTCTGGGGTCAGCAGGGAGCAAATTGCAGACAGCAACACGTGAGAGACTGGAAGATATTTCAGAACACATCACTGCTGCAGTTCGCATTCGTCCAAGCAAGCACCATCAGTATCCATCTCTAACCCACATTCAGCCACTAGAGGGAACACGTACATGCTGGAATTATTAACACAGGAAAATCAAGTGTCTGCCTTTACTTAATTGCTTATATTCCTTTTAGAATTCTTTTGTCAAAACTAACAACAACATAACATTTCTGAGATGTGTGCTATTGTCATTGAAAGAGAGAAAGTAGAACATTAACGTTTAAATGAAATATATAGATTGGAAATTAATGATCATCTGCAGTTCAACATTTGAAACCCACTTTTCCCTATTTTCTTTCAGATTTGCAGAAAAGTTTGTCAGTATCATAAAGCTGTTTTCAAGTAAATCTGAGAACTTTCCAGTGAAAATAATCTTACAAAAATGCTGTCTCACTACAGGATCCTTTTTTTGCAGAAATGAAAAAGGCATTTAAATTCAGTAAGTTCCCAATTTCAACTTCCGCGGAATTTCTGGGCAGAGGAAAAGTGTGAAATGAAATAAAGGAGAAGCAGTTCTGCACTCCTTTCCAGCTTTCTTCTATTGCATTTGAGAGACATGTCTAAGAAGCTCTTGGATAAAACAATCTGTTCTTCAGAAGCTGTTTCAGTTTGCAGAAGCAATTATGCATGCTGATAGAAGCAGGGTTACTTTCCCTTTCCTTATGAGATGAATATACTACCTAGAGAGATATTTACTATTATAAAATCTCTTTGAAAAACTTCTAAAGTTTCTGGTTTTATTTTACAACAGCACAGGACTTTTTAAGGTCAGAAAATTCTGTATAACATAAAATCTTTGCCCCATTCGGGTCCATCCTTCCTCAGAGCTGTCCCAAATACCACGTAATGTTTCTTGTTACTTAGAAAAATTCTGTTAAGAAAAATACTTCATAAACCCATAAGGTGGCAGCAAACTCCTTTTTAAGCAGGAGTTGAGAACTGGTAACTTACTGTCCTCTGTATTGTACAAACTTGATGCTTTTCATGTGCTTCAGCACCTTCCCCCCATCATCCAACTAACATGAAGTTTTTATGTAGCAGTACCATAGGAATTTATCTAATTTAAAATATATTAGCTTTCACCAGAAACATCAGATGCTTTGATAAAAAACAAATGCCATTTAGATCCTCAGGCAGAAAAAAACAAAAACTCTCACAATGAAAGGAGAAAATGTGTCGTGCTGTGAACTGAGTGGTAACTTCTTTCAAATCAGCTGATTTCACTGCTCTGGATATTGGACAAGCAAAACTAACAACATGCCTTATGCAGCAGTTCAATGTGATAAAATCTCCTTCTCCAAGTTTTAATATTACTGAGCCCTGTACCATTTTAATACTCTATCACTAGAAAGCATATATTTGCAAGCTGCATGAGAAATAAGTTACTTTTCATAGTCATGTTTATTGCTAAGAAATTTCTCCACCTGAGGACTAGAGAGGTTCACAGTCAAAAAAGGAAAATCTGTAATGTGTATGAAATATTCTCATTGCTTCTACTACTCTAGCACTGCAATATATTACCTGTGGTGCTGATAAGTCTGTAACAGTCTGATCTACAAGCCCTGTGCTCTTTTTTAAATCTGCTTGATGCTGGAAACAAGTTACCTCATGCGCAGGTTTTCCCTGATATTTAATCTTTCTGCACCAAAAAATGTCCAAGCAGAGTAAATGGCACCATATGTGCCATTTGCAAGGATTGCAAAACACAGTTAGGGTTATGGCTAGCCTACTGACCAGGAAGAAATCCCAGACAAGGCTACTTTGCACGTGTATTCGTAATCTCTGGCACACATATAGTTAGCCTGATAGTTTTGCAAAGTATTTGATTGACTGTATCTATATTGCACAAATAATCCTATGAATTCAGGACATACCATAGCTGCTGAATGTGTAGAAAAGCTAGCCTATGGGACCCATTGTACATAAACCACAATAACAAAAACAAACAAGCATAAAACTAATAGTTAAATGTAGATTGCAGTCATTTTCATTTTGTTCATAATATACACAAGCCTAAGCACATTACTGGAGTCTGTATTTAGCAGCTCTTGCTGATTCAGCTCGTTTCTTCAGTTTTCAAATAAAGATGATTTTTATGCTTCCTACACTGGCAATCTCAACCCAGAATTTTTCAAAGCAAAAGCTCTTTAGGTTGTAAAAGATAACAAGAAGGAAGATGCACATTTCTGAGCTGTCAGAGTCTTCCCTGGGCCTAACATCAAACTACGAGAATGAATGACTTGGGAAGATCTGTGATGGGAAGGCAGCCACTGGAACTAGATCACACTGCCTTACGCCCTGCAGGAATAACAGCTACACATTTATTTAACAAATGTCACATTTTCCTTGCCTGCAAAGGAGTGGAGATGGTTGAATTTGTTGTTTCCTGACTTTCCCACAGGTGTTTCCTATTTCTAGGCCACTCTTAGTTCAGTTATTACGCAGTTCAGAAGGCACTATTTTCCCTATTTCTGCTTCCACGATGACTAAATGTTGCATTTTGTCAGCTGAGACAAAAGAGGTCAGTGTGCACTATGCTGATATATAAATTCCCAGTGTCAGGATATTCCTCTGTCCTTCAAGTATAACATTCATTTTGTCTGTTTCATGTATTACTGTGAGCCATCTGTTTTTATGCTCTCCTGATTCCATAAAATCTTATATTACTTTGTTATGATTAATGCACCAATATTAATGACTATACATTACTTTAAATCAAGAGAAGGAAAAAGAGAAAGAATAAAACAAGTCTCACATCTGCTCATTAAATTAATATGATATCAACTGTGAGCTAAACTTGTCAGCAAATTGAGTGCTTTAGCTGAGAAGATTTATCAGCAGAGCTTTTACTTGGAAGAATTGTGACCTTTAGTTAGCACCATACTTTCTTCTTTGGACTTCGTTCAAGAGCTAAACTAACTTTAACTCTTGGGACAAAGCAAAGTAAGTAGCAAAATGTCTTCTCTGTGTAACATTCTTCAGGCAGTTGGAAGACATTCCTTTTCTAACACACGCATATTTGGGGAATGTTTTAATGAAACCATAAAAAAGACAGTGGTCTAATTCTGAAATGTTTTACATGGTGAATACAAAAATATTTATACAGTGAATAAAATCAAGGCATG